>NW_025535528.1:0-5000 GCF_020615455.1 Coregonus clupeaformis
CCCTGACTGTCACGATCGTCTGGGTAAGGAGTAGTAGACCAAGGCGCAGCGTGTGAAATAAACATGACTTTATTTAATTAAAGTTTCTAACTACAAACAAAACACGATTCGTGAAGTCCACGGTTAAACATACCGACACGGAACAAAAACCCACAACACCCAAGGGAAAACATACAGTTTAAATATGGCTCCCAATCAGAGACAACCAGCCGACAGCTGACACTCGTTGCCTCTGATTGGGAGTCACACAGGCAAACCTAGACATAGAACAACTTAGAATACCCAACATAGAAAATGAACACATAGAATGCACACACCCTGGCTCAACATAAAGAGTCCCAGAACCAGGGTGTGACAGTACCCCCTAAAGGGGGACTGCGACCGCGCCTCAACTAAACAAAACAGGGGAGGGCTGGGCGGGCCTACCTCCTCGGTGGCGGTTCTGGCTCCGGCCTTGACCACCACCCTACAAACACCCCCCAATGCGCCCTGGTCCAGTCTGTCGACTCGCACCCCCTGGCCTAGTGCGTGGAGGAGGAACGGGCCTTACCAGGCTGACGACGCGCACCCCTGGCCTGGTGCGTGGAGGAGGAATGGGCCTTACCAGGCTGACGACTCGCACCCTGGCTTGGTGCGTGGAAGAGAGACGGGCCGGACCGGGCTGGCGGACGCGCACCGTAGGTTTGGTGCAGTGGCAGAAACAGGCCGGGTCGGGCTGGCGACGCGCACCGTAGACTTGGTGCGGGTGGCAGGAACAGGCCGGGTCGGGCTGGCGACAGCGCACCGTAGACTCGGTGCGGGTGGCGGGGAACAGGCCAGACCGGGCTGGCGACGCGCACCGTAGGTTTAGTGCGTGGAGCAGGGACAGGCCGGGCTGGGCTGTCGGCGCACACCGTAGGCTTGGTGCGTGGAGCAGGGACAGGCCGGGCTGGGCTGTCGGCCGCACACCGTAGGCTTGGTGCGGGTGGCCGGAACAGGCCGGGTCGGGCTGGCGACGCGCACCGTAGGTTTAGTGCGTGGAGCAGGGACAGGCCGGGCTGGGCTGTCGACGCACACCGTAGGCTTGGTGCGTGGAGCATGGACAGGCCGGGCTGGGCTGTCGACGCACACCGTAGGCTTGGTGCGTGGAGCAGGGACAGGCCGCACCGGGCTGGCGACGCGCACCATTAACTTAGTGCGGGGAGCAGGAACGGGCCGGACCGGAGTGGTGACGCACACCACTTGCTTGGTGTGAGGAGCGGGACTGGGTTTCTTCATAACCCTCCGCTCCCTCAGCTGCCTACACAGTTCCTCTCGCCGTGCCTCTACTCTCACCCTCTCCCTTATCGCCTCCAGTACCCCCGTCGTCCATGCCCTGTGCCCCCCCCTAAAAATTTCTTGGGGTTGCCTCTCGCCTGTCTGACTTTGACCCGTTTGCCGCCGCTGCTCCTCTCTACGGCGCGCCTCCCATGTCCAGGCTGCCTGCTCCTGGACACGCTGCTTGGTCCTTGTATGGTGGGTTTTTCTGTCACGATCGTCTGGGTAAGGAGTAGTAGACCAAGGCGCAGCGTGTGAAATAAACATGACTTTATTTAATTAAAGTTTCTAACTACAAACAAAACACGATTCGTGAAGTCCACGGTTAAACATACCGACACGGAACAAAAACCCACAACACCCAAGGGAAAACATACAGTTTAAATATGGCTCCCAATCAGAGTCAACCAGCCGACAGCTGACACTCGTTGCCTCTGATTGGGAGTCACACAGGCAAACCTAGACATAGAACAACTTAGAATACCCAACATAGAAAATGAACACATAGAATGCACACACCCTGGCTCAACATAAAGAGTCCCAGAACCAGGGTGTGACACTGACTGACGGTTATCCAGTTCTGATTGACATATCTAGGCCCTGACTGACAGTTATCCAGTTCTGATTGACATATCTAGGCCCTGACTAACGGTTATCCAGTTCTGATTGACATATCTAGGCCCTGACTAACGGTTATCCAGTTCTGATTGACATATCTAGGCCCTGACTGACAGTTATCCAGTTCTGATTGACATATCTAGGCCCTGACTGACAGTTATCCAGTTCTGATTGACATATCTAGGCCCTGACTGACAGTTATCCAGTTCTGATTGACATATCGAGGCCCTGACTGACAGCTTTCCAGTTCTGATTGGCATATCTAGGCCCTGACTGACAGTTATCCAGTTCTGATAGACATATCTAGGCCCTGACTGACAGTTATCCAGTTCTGATTGACATATCGAGGCCCTGACTGACAGCTTTCCAGTTCTGATTGGCATATCTAGGCCCTGACTGACAGTTATCCAGTTCTGATTGGCATATCTAGGCCCTGACTGACAGTTATCCAGTTCTGATTGACATATCGAGGCCCTGACTGACAGCTTTCCAGTTCTGATTGGCATATCTAGGCCCTGACTGACAGTTATCCAGTTCTGATTGACATATCTAGGCCCTGACTGACAGTTATCCAGTTCTGATTGACATATCTAGGCCCTGACTGACGGTTATCCAGTTCTGATTGACATATCTAGGCCCTGACTGACGGTTATCCAGTTCTGATTGACATATCTAGGCCCTGACTGATGGTTATCCAGTTCTGATTGACATATCTAGGCCCTGACTGACGGTTATCCAGTTCTGATTGACATATCTAGGCCCTGACTGACGGTTATCCAGTTCTGATTGACATATCTAGGCCCTGACTGACAGTTATCCAGTTCTGATTGACATATCTAGGCCCTGACTGACGGTTATCCAGTTCTGATTGACATATCTAGGCCCTGACTGACAGTTATCCAGTTCTGATTGACATATCTAGGCCCTGACTGACAGTTATCCAGTTCTGATTGACATATCGAGGCCCTGACTGACAGTTATCCAGTTCTGATTGACATATCTAGGCCCTGACTGACAGTTATCCAGTTCTGATTGGCATATCTAGGCCCTGACTGACAGTTATCCAGTTCTGATTGACATATCTAGGCCTTGACTGACAGTTATCCAGTTCTGATTGACATATCGAGGCCCTGACTGACAGCTTTCCAGTTCTGATTGGCATATCTAGGCCCTGACTGACAGTTATGCTAACATTGTTGTTTTAGATTCCTTCAGTCTCTCTCCAGTAGAGTACATTTCCCAGTAGAGACATTTCCAGTTATTCTAGAGCCAGTAAGTGGAGGCTTTGTGAAGACTTCCTCATGCTTCCTGAATGTACATATCATGTTCAGGAACGGTTCATACAATGCCTTGCAAAAGTATTCATCCCCCTTGGCGTTTTTTTCCTATTTTGTTGCATTACAACCTGTAATTTAAATGGATCTTTATTTGGATTTCATGTAATGGACATACATAAAATAGTCCAAATTGGTGAAGTGAAATGAAAAAAATTACTTGTTTCAAAAAATTCTAAAAGATAAATAACGGAAAACTGCTGTGTGTGCATATGTATTCACACCCTTTGCTATGAAGCCCCTAAATAACATCTGGTGCAACCAATTACCTTCAGAAGTCACATAATTAGTTAAATAAAGTCCACCTGTGTGCAATCTAAGTGTCACATGATCTGTCACATGATCTCAGTATATATATACACCTGTTCTGAAAGGCCCCAGAGTCTGCAACACCACTAAGCAAGGGGCACCACCAAGCAAGCGGCACCATGAAGACCAAGGAGCTCTCCAAACAGGTCAGGGACAAAGTTGTGGAGAAGTACAGATCAGGGTTGGGTTATAAAAAAATATCAGAAACTTTGAACATCCCACGGAGCACCATTAAATCCATTATTAAAAAATGGAAAGAATATGGCACCACAACAAACCTGCAAAGAGGGGGCCGCCCACCAAAAGTCACGTACCAGGCAAGGAAGGCATTAATCAGAGAGGCAACGAAGAGACCAAAGATAACCCTGAAGGAGCTGCAAAGCTCCACAGCGGAGATTGGAGTATCTGTCTATAGTACCACTTTAAGCCATATACTCCACAGAGCTGGGCTTTACGGAGGAGTGGCCAGAAAAAAAAATAAGCAAACACGTTTGGTGTTCGCCAAAGGGCATGTGGGAGACTCCCCAAACATATGGAAGAAGGTACTCTGGTCAGATGAGACTAAAATTGATATTTTTGGCCATCAAGAAAAACGCTATGTCTGGCACAAACCCAACACCTCTCATCACCCGGAGAACACCATCTCCACAGTGAAGCATGGTGATGGCAGCATCATGCTGTGGGGATGTTTTTCATCGGCAGGGACTGGGAAACTGGTCAGAATTGAAGGAATGATGGATGACGCTAAATACAGGGACATTCTTGAGGGAAACCTGTTTCAGTCTTCCAGAGATTTGAGACTGGGATGGAAGTTCACCTTCCAGCAGGACAATGACCCTAAGCATACTGCTAAAGCAACACTCGAGTGGTTTAAGGGGAAACATTTAAATGTCTTGGAATGGCCTAGTCAAAGCCCAGACCTCAATCCAATTGAGAATCTGTGGTATGACTTAAAGATTGCTGTATACCAGCGGAACCCATCCAACTTGAAGGAGCTGGAGCAGTTTTGCCTTGAAGAATGGGCAAAAATCACAGTGGCTAGGTGTGCCAAGCTTATAGAGACATACCCCAAGAGACTTGCAGCTGTAATTGCTGCAAAAGGTGGGTCTACAAAGTATTGACTTTGGGGGGGTGAATAGTTATGCACGCTCAAGTTGTCTGTTTTTTTGTATTATTTCTTGTTTGTTTCACAAGAAAAAATATTTTGCATCTTCAAGGTGGTAGGCATGTTGTGTAAATCAAATGATACAAACCCCCCAAAAATAATTTTAAATTCCAGGTTGTAAGGCTACAAAATAGGAAAAATACCAAGGGGGTGAATACTTTCGCAAGCCACTGTATACAGTAGCCTTCATGGACTAACACAGGTCAGATATAGTAGCCTTCATGGACTAACACAGTTCAGATATAGTAGCCTTCATGGACTAACACAGTTCAGAGAGA
>NW_025535528.1:10000-93693 GCF_020615455.1 Coregonus clupeaformis
GATGGGGAGTGTCGCTGCAAAGCTATTTTCAGGTCTCTCCAGAGATGTTCAATCGGGTTCAAGTCCAGGCTCTGGCTGGGCAACTCAAGGACATTCAGAGACACTCCTGCGTTGTCTTGGCTGTGTGCTTAGGGTCGTTGACCTTCGCCCCAGTCTGAGGTCCTGAGCGCTCTGGAGCAGGTTTTCATCAAGGATCTCTCTGTATTTTGCTCCATTCATCTTTCCCTCGATCCTGACTAGTCTCCCAGTCCCTGCCGCTGAAAAACATCCCCACAGCATGATGCTGCCACCACCATGCTTCACCGTAAGGATGGTGCCAGGTTTCCTCCAGACGTGATGCTTGGCATTCAGGCCAAAGAGTTCAATCTTAGTTTCATCAGACCAGATAATCTTGTTTCTCATGGTCTGAGTGTCCTTTAGGTGCCTTTTGGCAAACTCCAAGCGGGCTGTCATGTGCCTTTTACTGAGGAGTGGCTTCCGTCTGGCCACTCTACCATAAAGGCCTGATTGGTGGAGTGCTGCAGAGACGGTTGTCCTTCTGGAAGGTTCTCCCATCTCTGGAGGTCTGTCAGAGCTCTGTCACCTCCCCTGACCAAGGCCCTTCTCTCCCGATTGCTCAGTTTAGCCGGGCGGCCAGCTCTAGGAAAAGTATTGGTGGTTCCAAACTTCTTCCATTTAAGAATGATGGAGGCCACTGTGTTCTTGGGGACCTTCAATGCTACAAAATTTTTTTGGTACCATTCCCCAGATCTGTGCCTCGACACAATGCTGTCTCGGAGCCACATGGCGTGGTTTTTGCTCTGACATGCACTGTCAACTGTGGGACCTTATATAGACAGGTGTGTGCCTTTCCAAATCATGTCCAATCAATTTAATTTACCACAGGTGGACTCCAATCAAGTTGTAGAAACATCTCAAGGGACGATCAATGGAAACAGGATGCACCTGAGCTAAATTTTGTGTCTCAGAGCAAAGGGTCTGAATACTTATGTAAATAAGGTATTTCTGTTTTTCTAAAAACCTGTTTTCGCTTTGTCATCATGGGGTATTGTGTGTAGATTGAGGCTGTAACGTAACAAAATGTGGAAAAAGGGAAGGGGTCTGATTTCTTTCCCAATGCACTGTTTATGCAGGGAGATGAACTATTGCAGCTCCTAAAGTAGTTCACTGCAGGGCAGTTTCATAACCACAGATTACAGAGAGGCAGAGTCAATGAGACTGGGACACACTCGTACATGCTCACACAGTGAATCAGGATACAGGCGGAAAACCCCCCAATCAGAGGACAGACATCAACGATGACCAACAGCCTCATGGGATAAAGTATATATAAAGATGACCCACCTGTAGTTCTGTAACAGTTTAGGATATCATACACATCCACACTGTCATCAATTAGAACAGAGATTCACTTCACATTCTAGTCATTGAGCAGACACTCTTATCCGGAGCGACTTACAGTAGTGAGGGGATACATTTTTCATACAGGTCCCCCCAATGGGAATCAAACCCACAACCCTGGACTGGGTCCCAAACAGCACCCTATTCCCTGTATAGTGCACTACTTTTGACCAGGCTCTGGTCTAAATTAGTACTTAGGTACTACTGTGCCATTTGGGATGCAGACTAAATAGGGTCTCAGACAAAATCCCTTGACATCAATATACACAAAACAATTCAAAATGTTCCATTTAGTAATATGTGTTCCATTTAGTAATATGTGTTCCATTTAGTAATATGTGTTCCATTTAGTAATATGTGTTCCATTTAGTAATGTGTTCCATTTAGTAATATGTGTTCCATTTAGTAATATGTGTTCCATTTAGTAATGTGTTCCATTTAGTAATGTGTTCCATTTAGTAATATGTGTTCCATTTAGTAATGTGTTCCATTTAGTAATATGTGTTCCATTTAGTAATGTGTTCCATTTAGTAATGTGTTCCATTTAGTAATATGTGTTCCATTTAGTAATATGTGTTCCATTTAGTAATGTGTTCCATTTAGTAATATGTGTTCCATTTAGTAATATGTGTTCCATTTAGTAATATGTGTTCCATTTAGTAATATGTGTTCCATTTAGTAATGTGTTCCATTTAGTAATATGTGTTCCATTTAGTAATATGTGTTCCATTTAGTAATGTGTTCCATTTAGTAATATGTGTTCCATTTAGTAATGTGTTCCATTTACTAATATGTGTTCCATTTAGTAATGTGTTCCATTTAGTAATATGTGTTATATTTAGAAAATATGCCCCTGTGATCTATTCCTTGTGTTATATTTAGAATTATAAACATGGGTGGTTCGAGCCCTGAATGCTGATTGGCATTCATGGTATATTAGACTGTATACCACGGGTATGACAACATTTGTTTTTACTGCTCTAATTACGTTGGTAACCAGTTTATTGTTGCACTCCTTCAGAGAAGCAGATAGTCACACCACCAGGAGACCCCTCTGTTAAAGTGGTTTAATATAAATCCTCACTCTTGACATTAAACATTAAGAAGAAGAAGTGTTACATTAATTCAGGACATCTGACTCAGGACATCTGTTCTACGCACGCAAAGAAGCACACAAACTGTTTTAGAACAGACGATTGATTGAAGCTGGATCGGATTCATTAAGTAGCTACTGAACTCATCAACTCACTCTTCTACCTCAAACGTCAGATTTTGGCTGTGCCAGAAATGACTTGGAATAATTTCTTGGCTTGTCAAAATTATTCCTTAAATGACGCAAGTACCCCAAAAAGGTCAGATATTAGAGATGTGATTTGACATCATCATACAGGCACACAGTGTATTCAGGCTAGGGAGCGACTCCCAGGGTGAGTCCAAAATGGTACCATATTCCCTAAAAGTAGTGCACTATATAGGTATAAAAGAATAGGGTGCCATTTGGGACGGAGTGACTCCCAGGGTGTTGTGTGACAAACCCCCTCCCCCTACTTCTAAATCTGGTTTCATTTAAATGTACATAGCATTCAGATGACTCTTGACATTAACGATAAGATGTGTTACACCAATACAAAACACAGCCAGGATGGGAAAGACCTCGTTCAGGAGCGGACTGGGGCTAAAACATTTCTAACACAACGGACAATCTTTTTCCCTGAGGCCCCCACTGTTAGCCAAATAATTGTCATTCTGTGAAAAAAAAAAGCAATTTAGACTTTAAGATGGACAAGCCCCATCTGGCATTTGCCGAAACTGCCCTATGGCCAGTCCGTTTCTGACCTTGTCCGGTAATGTTTT
This sequence comes from Coregonus clupeaformis, assembly GCF_020615455.1. Lineage (NCBI taxonomy): Eukaryota > Metazoa > Chordata > Actinopteri > Salmoniformes > Salmonidae > Coregonus > Coregonus clupeaformis. Next base: position 13,256 of record NW_025535528.1, read on the forward strand.
ATAACTGATGCATAGATATAAAAAAAAAGCACATCTGAAAAGAGGATCGCTAACTAAAAGATTCGCTCCGGATAAGAGCGTCTGCTAAATGACTAAAATGTCATGTTTTGACTGTTGCTTGGGCAAAGACTGGGTCTTCTTTCTGTCTTATTGGTCGTATTTATAAAAAGCCACACAAAAAAAAACGAAAAGGGAAAACGGTCAAACTGTTCTATCAGAAACATAACAAAAACAGACCACGCTGTGTTCTTAGGTTGTTGTGTTCTGATTTCATCACTTTCAGTCCTGATTTAATTTTGAATTCATTGATGTGTTTATGAAGATATTGAGGCATGCAGCTGTGTTGACTTTAATGTAATCATTTAGCCTGCTGTCTCTGCTCTCTGACACTGTTATGATGTTGGGCCATATAGGTCATCTACTGCTGCAGTTCTCTACCAGTTATCTAACTGGTCAGATGGTGGGAGAGAGAGAGGCAGTTAGAGAGAGACAGACAGCGCGAGTGTGGGGGTGGGAGAGAGATAGGCCTGAGACAGGAGAGAGAAAGAGAGAGGCAGAGGCAGAGATAGGGAGGGAGAAAGAGATGGGTCTACTACAAAGAGAGAGGGGGACAGAGAGAGAGAGAGAGCGAGAAGAAGGGGAGAGAGAGGAGAGAGAGGGGGTGGAGAGAGAGAGAGAGAGAGAGAGAGAGAGCGAGAGAGAGAGAGAGAGAGAGAGAGAGAGACAGACAGACAGACAGACAGACAGACAGACAGACAGACAGACAGACAGACAGACAGACAGACAGACAGACAGACAGACAGACAGACAGACAGACAGACAGACAGACAGACAGACAGACAGACAGACAGACAGACAGACAGATAGATAGATAGATAGATAGATAGATAGATAGATAGATAGATAGATAGATAGATAGATAGATAGATAGAGAGGTAGAGAGGTAGAGAGAGAGAGATGAGTTGTGCTTGTCTTGGTAGTGGTAAAGGAGGAGGTAGAGGAGGTAGATAACCAGAGGTCAGTGGTAAAGGAGGAGGTAGAGGAGGTAGATAACCAGGGGTCAGCACAGTGTTCTTTCTGACCAGTCACATCACAACAGGGTCCCAAATACCACATACATTTCTCTCCCTCGCTTCCCTCCCCCCTCTCCCCCACTCTCCCTCCCTCCACTCTCCCTCCCCCCTCTCTCCCCCTCCCTCCCCCCTCTCTCCCCCTCTCTCCCTCTCTCTCCCTCCCCTCTCTCCCTCTCCCCCTCTCCCCCTCTCTCCCTCCCCTCTCCCCTCTCTCCCTCCCTCCCCCTCTCTCCTCTCTCTCCCTCCCCCTCTCTCCCTCTCCCCTCTCCCCCTCTCTCCCTCCCCTCCTCCCCTCTCTCCCTCTCTCTCCCTCCCCCTCTCTCCTTCTCTCCCCTCTCCCCTCTCTCCCTCCCTCCCCCCTCTCTCCCTCTCCTCCCCCCTCTCTCCCTCTCCCTTGCCTCTTCTCTCTTTCCCCCTCCTCTCTAGCTCTCCTCCCCTCCTCTCTTCCCCCTCTCTCTAGCTCTCCTCCCCCTCCTCTCCTCCCCTCCTCTCTAGCTCTCCTCCCCATCCTCTCTAGCTCTCCTTCCCCCTCCTCTCTAGCTCTCCTCCCCCTCCTCTCCTCCCCCCTCTCTCTAGCTCTCCTCCCCCTCCTCTCCTTCCCCCTCTCTCTAGCTCTCCTCCCCTCCTCTCCTCCCCCTCTCTCTAGCTCTCCTCCCCCTCCTCTCCCTCCTCTCCTCCCCCTCCCTCCCTCCTCTCCGCCCCCTCCTCTCCTCTCCTCCCCCCTCCTCTCCTCTCCTCCCCTCCCCTCCCTCCTCTCCGCCCCCTCCTCTCCTCTCCTCCCCCTCCCCCTCCTCTCCTCTCCTCCCCCTCTCCCTCCCCCTCCTCTCCCTCCTCTCCTCCCCCTCCTCCCCCTCCTCTCCCTCCTCTCCGCCCCCTCCTCTCCTCTCCCTCCTCTCCTCCCCCTCCTCTCCCTCCTCTCCTCTCCCTCCTCTCCTCCCCCTCCTCTCCTCTCCCTCCTCTCCTCCCCCCTCCTCTCCCTCCTCTCCTCCCCTCCCCTCTCCTCTCCCTCCTCTCCTTCCCCTCCTCTTCCTCCTCTCAGCCCCCTCCTCTCCTCGTCCTCCTCTCCTCCTCCTCCTCTCCCTCCTCTCCTCTCCTCCCCCTCCTCCATCTCCTCTCCTCCCCCTCCCTCCCTCCTTCCTCCCCCTCCTCTCCCTCTCCCTCCTCTCCTCCCCCTCCCCTCTCCCGCCTCTCCTCCTTCTCCTCTCCCTCCTCTCCTCCCCCTCCTCTCCCTCCTCTCCTCTCCCTCCTCTCTCCTCCTCTCCTCCCTCTCTCCCTCCCCTCCTCTCCCTCTCTCCTCCTCCTCTTCCCCCCTCTCCTCCCTCTCCTCTTCTCCTCTCCTCTCCCTCCTCTCCTCCCCCTCCTCTCCCTCCTCTCCTCTCCCTCCTCTCCTCCCCCTCCTCTCCCTCCTCCCCTCCCCTCCTCTCCCTCCTCTCCTCCCCCTCCTCCCCCTCCTCTCCTCCCCTCCTCTCTAGCTCTCCTCCCCTCCTCTCCTCCCCCTCTCTCTAGCTCTCCTCCCCCCTCCTCTTCTCCCCCTCCTCTCTAGCTCTCCTCCCCCTCCTCTCCTCTCCCTCCTCTCCTCCCCTCCTCTCCTCCTCTCCTCCCCCCTCCTCTCCTCTCCCTCCTCTCCTCCCTCCTCTCCCTCCTCTCCTCCCCCTCCTCTTCCTCCTCTCAGCCCCCCTCCTCTCCTCTCCCTCCTCTCCTCCTCCTCCTCTCCCTCCTCTCCTCCTCTCCTCCCCCTCCTCCATCTCCTCTCCTCCCCCTCCTCTCCCTCCTTCCTCCCCCTCCTCTCCTCTCCCTCCTCTCCTCCCCTCCCTCTCCCGCCTCTCCTCCCCCTCCTCTCCCTCCTCTCCTCCCCCTCCTCTCCCTCCTCTCCTCTCCCTCCTCTCCTCTCCTCTCCCTCCTCTTCCCCTCTTCTCCCTCCCTCCTCCCCTCCTCTCCTCCACCTCCTCTCCTCCCCTCTCCTCCCTCTCCTCTCCCTCCTCTCCTCCCCCTCCTCTCCCTCCTCACCTCTCCCTCCTCTCCTCCCTCCTCTCCCTCCTCCCCTCCCTCCTCTCCCTCCTCTCCTCCCCTCCTCCCCTCCTCTCCTCCCCCTCCTCTCTAGCTCTCCTCTCCCTCCTCTCCTCCCCCTCTCTCTAGCTCTCCTCCCCCTCCCTCTTCTCCCCCTCCTCTCTAGCTCTCCTCCCCTCCTCTCCTCCCCTCCTCTCTAGCTCTCCTCCCCCTCCTCTCTTCCCCCTCTCTCTAGCTCTCCTCCCCCTCTCTCTAGCTCTCCTCCCCCCTCCTCTCCTCCCCCTCTCTCTAGCTCTCCTCCCCCTCCCTCTCCTCCTCTCCTCCCCCCTCCTCCCCTCCCCTCCTCTCTCTAGCTCCCCTCCCCCCTCCTCCTCTCCTCCCCTCCTCTCTAGCTCTCCTCCCCCCCTCTCCTCTCCTCCCCTCTCTCTAGCTCTCCTCCCCCTCCTCTCCTTCCTCTCCTCCCCTCTCCCTCCTCTCCTCCCCCTCCTCTCTAGCTCTCCTCCCCCTCCTCTCCTCCCCCTCTCTCTAGCTCTCCTCCCCCTCCTCTACTCCCCCTCCTCTCCCTCCTCTACTCCTTCTCCTCTCCTCTCCCTCCTCTCCCTCCTCCCTCCCTCCTCTCCCTCCTCTCCCCCCTCCTCTCCTCTCTTCTCTCTTCTCTCTTTCCTCTCCTCCTCCTCCTCTCCTCCCCTCCCCTCCTCTCTCTCCCTCCTCTTCTCCCTCCTCTCCTTTCTCTCCCTCCTCTCCCCCTCCTCTCCTCCCCCTCCTCTCCCTCCTCTCCTCTCTTCTCCCTCCTCTCCTTTCCTCCTCTCCCTCCTCTCCTCTCCCTCCTCTCCCTCCTCTCCTATATAATCATTTAAATTGAAAGATTCTAATTTTTGAATCTGGTGTCGTTTTGCGTCAGTTCATAAACACTATGCCATGGGATCGGTACGTCAAAAATCTCTGCCCAACTATTTTGCAATCTATATGGGACGGCTGTCAATCATTTACATTACATTTACGTCATTTAGCAGACGCTCTTATCCAGAGCGACTTACAGTTAGTGAATATATATATATAAAAATAAAAAAATCATACTGGCCCCCTGTGGGAATCAAACCCACAACCCTGGCATTGCAAACGCCATGCTCTATCAACTGAGCTACATCCCTGCCAGCCATTCCCTCCCCTACCCTGGGCCAATTGTGCGCGCCATGAGTCTCCCCGGTCGCGGCCGGGCTGCAACAGAGCCTGGATTCGAACCAGGATCTCTAGTGGCACAGCTAGCACTGCGATGCAGTGCCTTAGACCACTGCGCCACTCAGGAGACAATCCTGAGCCAATCCTCAGGAGACAATCCTGCGCCAATCCTTTGGTCCTTAAGTGAAACTGATATACTTTTTTATTTATCACAGTTTTCCTTAACCAATTATGTTATTTAATGCAAGGCCGACAGACAAGTTCCTTACTTTCTCCCCCTTCCACTTTCCTCTTCCACTTTTGCGGTAAGGCTGCAATTATTTGGTTGTAATTTTGGGTAGAGCAGACATTTCCATATGTTTTTGTTAGCTGCATGTGCGACATAACTCCACCAGTCCTACCGATAATATAATTTACGAAGATTATACCTTTTTTAAACATTCTGTCAAAAAATAAAGGGTTTTTGTCAATTAGTATATTTGAATTTAACCACAATATTTGTTGCATTATTTGTTCTGTCGTTTCTGGAGGATTAAATTGAAATTGCAACCAACTTTCTATGGCTTGTTTTAGAAATAGTGATATTTGGGAGATGAGTTCCTTTTCAAATAACTGAATATGAGTTGTTGTAATCTGAATAAAGGGAAAAAGGCCATTCTTGAACATTGGGTGAGACAATCTTACTAATTTGCTTGAGAACCAGTTCGGATTTAAGTATAACTTTTGTATGACTGAAGCTTTTAGTGATAGGTCTAATGCTTTAATATTTAATAATTTCTGTCCTCCGAAAACGTATGTTAACATTGCCAAATCAAGTGAAGTAGATAGTAAACAAAAGTGAAATAAACAATAAATATTAACAGTAAACATTACACTCAGAAGTTCCAAAAGTCATATTATGTCTATATACAGTGTTGTAACAATGTGCAAATAGTTAAAGTACAAAAGGGAAAATAAATCAACATAAAAATGGGTTGTATTTACATTGGTGTTTGTTCTTCACTGGTTGCCCTTTTCTTGTGGCAACAGGTCACAAATCTTGCTGCTGTGATGGCACACTGTGGTTTTTCACCCAGTAGATAAGAGAGTTTATCAGAATTCGGTTTGTTTTCGAATTCTTTGTGGATCTCTGTAATCTGAGGGAAATATGTGTCTCTAATATGGTCATACATTTGGCAGAAGGATAGGAAGTGCAGCTCAGTTTCCATCTCATTTTGTGGGCAGTGTGCACATAGCCTGTCTTCTCTTGAGAGCCAGGTCTGCCTACGGCGGCCTTTCTCAATAGCAAGGCTATGCTCACTCTAGGTAGTCTTTCTAAGACTGGGTATGTACTGTTCTCCTTCTACCCCTCTCCATTCTCTGTCTCCTGCTCTCTTTTCTCTATTCCCCGTATTTCTCAAATAAACAGCAAACCTGGTTTAAAAAAACAGATAAAGCAACACCTCACGGCACAATGCCTCTCCCCTATTTGACCTAGATAGTTTGTGTGAATGTATTGATATGTAGATTGATGTAGTTCTGTCCTTGAGCTGTTCTTGTCTATTAATGTTCTACCGTTGAAGTTGGAAGTTTACATACGCCTTAGCCAAAGACATTTAAACTCAGTTTTTCACAAATCCTGACATTTAATCGTAGTAAAAATTCCCTGTCTTAAGTCAGTCAGGATCACCACTTTATTTTAAGAATGTGAAATGTCAGAATAATAGTAGAGATAATTATTTATTTCAGCTTTTACTTCTTTCATCACATTCCCAGTGGGTCAGAAGTTTACATACACTCAATTAGTATTTGGTAGCATTGCCTTTAAATTGTTTAACTTGGGTCAAACGTTTCGGGTAGCCTTCCCACAATAAGTTGGGTGAATTTTGGCCCATTCCTCCTGACAGAGCTGGGTTGTAGGCCTCCTTGCTCGCACACGCCCACAAATGTTCTATAGGCTTGAGGTCAGGGCTTTGTGATGGCCACTCCAATACCTTGACTTTGTTGTCCTTAAGCCATTTTGCCACAACTTTGGAAGTATGCTTGAGGTCATTGTCCATTTGGAAGACCCATTTGCGACCAAGCTTTAACTTCCTGACTGATGTCTTGAGATGTTGCTTCAATATATCCACATCATTTTCCTTTCTCATGATGCCATCTATTTTGTGAAGTGCACCAGTCCCTCCTGCAGCAAAGCACCCCCACAACATGATGCTGCCACCCCCGTGCTTCACGGTTGGGATGGTGTTCTTTGGCTTGCAAGGCCCCCGCCTTTTCCTCCAAACATAACGATGGTCATTATGGCCAAACAGTTCTATTTATGTTTCATCAGACCAGAGGACATTTCTCCAGAAAGTACGATCTTTGTCCCCATGTGCAGTTGCAAACCGTAGTCTGGCTTTTTTATGGCGGTTTTGGAGCAGTGGCTTCTTCCTTGCTGAGTGGCCTTTCAGGTTATGTTGATAAATGACTTGTTTTACTGTGGATATAGATACTTTTGTACCTGTTTTCTCCAGCATCTTCACAAGGTCCTTTGCTGTTGTTCTGGGATTGATTTGCACTTTTCGCACCAAAGTATGTTCATCTCTAGGAGACAGAACGCGTCTCCTTCCTGAGCGGAATGACAGCTGCGTGGTCCCATGGTGTTTATACTTGCGTACTATTGTTTGTACAGATGAACGTGGTACCTTCAGGCGTTTGGAAATTGCTCCCAAGGATGAACCAGACTTGATGAACCAGACTCCCGAGTGGCGATGTGGTCTAAGGCACTGCATCTCAGTGCTTGAGGCGTCACTACAGACCCCCTGGTTCGATTCCAGGCTGTATCACAACCGGCCGTGATTGGGAGTCCCATAGGGTGGCGCACAATTGGCCCAGCGTCGTCCGGGTTTGGCCAGTGTAGGCCGTCATTGTAAATAAGAATTTGTTCTTAACTGACTTGCCTAGTTAAATAAAGGTAAAATAAAAAAAGACTTGTGGAGGTCTACAATTGTTTTTCTGAGGTCTTGGCTGATTTCTTTTGATTTTCCCATGATGTCAAGCAAAGAGGCACTGAGTTTGAAGGTAGGCCTTGAAATACATCCACAGGTACACCTCCAATTGACTCAAATTATGTCAATTAGCCTATCAGAAGCTTCTAAAGCCATTACATCATTTTCTGGAATTTTCCAAGCTGTTTAAAGGCACAGTCAACTTAGTGTATGTAAACTTCTGACCTACCTGAATTGTGATACAGTGAATTATAAGTGAAATAATCTGTCTGTAAACAATTGTTGGAAAAAGTACTTGTTTCATGCACAAAGTAGATGTCTTAACCGACTTGCCAAAACTATAGTTTGTTAACAAGAAATTTGTGGAGTGGTTGAAAAACAAGTTTTAATGACTCCAACCTAAGTGTATGTAAACTTCCGACTTCAACTGTATATTGTCATGTTTCATGTTTTTCTGTGGACCCCAGGAAGAGTAGCTGCTGCTTTCTCAACAGCTAATGGGGATCCTAATAAAATACCTAATACCATCCTCTAGATATCAGCTCCAGTGCCATCCATGTATCCTGCCAACCCCTGCCAACCCCTGTAGTCCCTGAGTCAGGAGTAAACACCCTGGCAGTGCCATCCCAGAGCAGAGATAAACATGTCATATGAGGAGGGAGGAACACATACTAACAGAGAGAGAGAGGGGGAGGTAGAGGGAGAGAGGGGAAGAGAAAAGAGTAGAGGGAGAGAGGTCAGGGAGGGGAGGGAGGGAGGGGGAAAGGTGAGTGGGGTCAAGAGAGAGAGAGAGACCAATAGAAGATTGATCAATTCATTATTGCATAGCTTGACCGTGGCTGGCAGGATCTGTGGTTATGACCATTTTGACATGGATACCAATTCTAAGAATGTTACACATACAGGAAGAAGGGTTCCTGGGAAACATGTCTTGAAATGTACATCTGATAAATAATGCCTGCATCCCAAATGGCACCCTATTCCCTATGGGTCAAATGTAGTCCACTCTAAAGGGAAAAGGGTGCTATTTGGGACGCAGACAAGGTCTTGACGTGTGTATCTTCAGTTACAGAGCTTTATATCAATGTCCTCTCTGTTCTCTCATGACACGGGTGATTAGAGAGCCAATAACAACTCATGATTCCTTACAACCTTAGAATTAACTCTTAAATCTCTACCCGGTACAGCCAGAAGAGGACTGGTCACACACGCATTACTGATTTCTCACAACCCTACTCTGAGCAGTTCAATTAGAATGTTAACAACAGTTAATGTCACTAACACCGTTTGTTACACGTTCATTTAATCAGAAAGGACCACCTTAGTCCTTAAAAAAAAAATGCAGCACCTTAATATGTTTACAAACAGCATTTCTGTCACTGTTCTCTGGTCCTCTGTAGCTCAGCTGGTAGAGCACGGCGCTTGAAACGCTAAGGTAGTGGGTTCGATCCCCGGGATCACCCATACACAAAAAATAAAATGTATGCACGCATGACTGTAAGTCGCTTTGGATAAAAGCGTCTGCTAAATGGCTTATTATTATTATTACCTTAGAGCAGGGTTCTACAATTCCGGTCCTGGAGGGCGAAACACTTCTGTTTTTTATTTCTACCTGGTAGTTAATTGCACTCACCTGGTGTCCCAGGTCTGAATTAGCCCCTGATTAGAAGGAGAGGATGAAAAACAGAGGTGTTTCGGCCCTCCAGGACCGGAATTGGAGAACCCTGGTTTAGAGCCTCGTTCCTTCTAGATGAGGGCTGTTCTGAAGGGTAGTGGTGTTTCTAGATGAGGGCTGTTCTGAAGGGTAGTGGTGTTTCTAGATGAGGGCTGTCTGAAGGGTAGTGGTGTTTCTAGATGAGGGCTGTCTGAAGGGTAGTGGTGTTTCTAGATGAGGGCTGTTCTGAAGGGTAGTGGTGTTTCTAGATGAGGGCTGTTCTGAAGGGTAGTGGTGTTTCCAGATGAGGGCTGTCTGAAGGGTAGTGGTTGTGATGTCACGAGAGGCTGTGTCCTGGAGGGACGGTACATCCCCCTGAGATGGCTGCAAACCCAGACAGCTATGGCTCCATCTGCTGGTATGGTCGGGAACTCCAACCCTCTATGGCCAATCTTCCCACGCAGCTGAAACCAATCAGGAGCTGATGAGCTGAAGGTTTGTTGAAGGGAAGAGACACGGTCTCCAAGCTGGGCTCTCTGGAGGACAAGAGTGCTGCACGTCCACTTCCATGAGGAATCTAAGGATTTGGAGATACTTACCTTTGGGAAATACTCACCTTTGAATATATGCACCTGTGGAAATACGTGAGAGACATTTGGAAGGACTTTTTGCTGGGTTGGCCACTAGCTGCAACGTGGACTACAGTAAGGCTGGGGAAAAGTTATCTGAGCGAGTGAGAGTTATGACTTTGGATGTGGAAGAGACATCCCTGAACTGTTAACCCTTAAAGAGCCACCAGAGAACAGTATTGTGTTATACTTTCGTTAGTTTCCCAAGACCTTTAATAAAATCCTTGTTTTGGTTGAACCTGGCCTCCTTGCACTACTTGAGCAATCCCGCTGAAAGCTGTGTAGCCTCTCGTGACATCACAGATGGTGGAGAATACGGGCACGCTCAAGCATTAATAGTGCATGTCAGAGGAGGATACCGAAGGTTTGATCACCCAGTTTTCCAAGTTGGCCGTAGGCTCCCCGCCGACTGAAATGGAGGACATATTGAAAGCCCTTGTTGCTGGCCAGCAAGCCCAGATGCAAGCAAACGTGGCTCTCTTGGAGGAGCAAAAGAAAGCCAACCTTCTGAAGGCAGAGGAATTGCAGTTGCAGAGACAGAGGGTGGTCCAAAATACCCGCCCAATAAAGGCAAGTGACTTTATATCTAAGATGGGAGCTACCGATGACATTGAGGCATACCTGCATGCATTTGAGGCCACGGCCACTAGGGAAGCCTGGCCCAAGCAACAGTGGGTTGGTCTGTTAGCCCCCTTTCTAACCGGGAAGCGCTGAATGCTGTCCGGGACCTGGGCCCTGACCAGGTTACTGACTATGATGCCCTGAAGTCTGAGATCCTCAGCAGATATGGACTCACAAAGTTTGGTATGGCCCAGCGCTTTCACAGCTGGACCTTCCAACCAGACCAACCTCCTCGGGCGCAGATGCATGAACTTGTCCGAATCGCAAGGAAATGGCTGGATCCGCAGAGGAATACAGCAGCGGCGGTGGTGGAGGCCGTTGTGGTGGATCGTTACCTACGCGCCCTGCCTTATGAGGCAAAACGGTTCATCAGTCAACAGGCCTTGACCACGGCTGATCTGACCGTGGAAGCTGTGGAAAAGTACCAGGCCACAGCGGAGATGCTGAATGCTTCCCGAAAAGACCCCAGGAGTGCGGCCCCACCACAAATGGGAAGAACCCGTCCAAAGGACCCCCAAGGTCTCGAACCCAGCCACGTCAGGACTTATCCCGGCTCCAGGGGGAGCCAGAAACCAGGCGGGTCCAAGAAGAGTACACCAGGAGGGGGGAAACTCGACAGTGTTACCGGTGTGGGGAGATGGGACATATCTCCTGGCAGTGTGGGAAACCAGCCGATGAACCTATGCCCACTGCGGAGTCCTCCAGCTCAGCACCCACACACCGTGTTGCCTCGCTCTTGGGAGTCGTAGATGGCGGCCCAGATCGACCCCCCACCTGCCCGGTAACTGTGAATCACCATGATGTGGAGGCCTTACTGGATTCTGGTAGCCGGGCCACCCTGGTGCGTAAGGATTTGGTGGGCCCAACGTGTCTGACCCCGGGGAAAGTCCTCCCAGTTTCCTGTGTCCATGGGGACACCAGAGAATACCCCATTACTGAACTTACAATGACCAGCACACGGGGAACCATACACACGACGGCGGGGGGTGGTTGATTCCCTCCCCGTCCCTGTCCTAATTGGACGAGACTGCCCAGCCTTTTACCCACTCTGGAGAGAGTCTCAGGAGAGGATAACCCGAGTACCTCGGAAACGGAGAGGCAAGACTCATCCTGGGAAGGCTCCGGTGCAATCCTCCGAGTTACTCACTCCCGCCCGGGCTCTGATAGGGATGGCAGGTGCCCAGACCGACACAGAGACGGAGCTACAGAATCTGGACAAAGAACTGTCTGGTCTGAAGGGGACCGCTGAGAGGTATCGTTTGTTAAAGCAACAGTTAGACATGAAGACAGAAGAGTTAGATATCCTCCAGGCTAAACTCCAACAGAGCTCCTTCCATAAGCAACAGGAGGAGCTGGAGAGGCTGCGCAGGACCATCGAGGAGTGTGAGGAGACCCTGCGCAGTAGTAAGGAGGTCCAGAAGAAGGCAGAGGAGAAGTACAAGGTGTTGGAGAACAAGATGAAGAATGCGGAGGCAGAGAGAGAGAAGGAACTGAAAGCTGCTCAACAGAAGCTAAACTCTGCTAAAACCAAGGCTGATGCGTTCAGTAAGAAACTCAAGGAGAGACAACAGGAGGCTGAGTCCCTGGTCCTAGAGGTGGAGGAGTTGAAGAGAGAGCAGGCTGGCAAGCACCACGGCAATGCGGACGCCCTCTCCCGGCGTGATGCCTTCTTCGCTGCCTTTACCCCGACGAGGACGTCGGTCCCGAGGAGGGGGATGTGTGATGTCACGAGAGGCTGTGTCCTGGAGGGACGGTACATCCCCCTGAGATGGCTGCAAACCCAGACAGCTATGGCTCCATCTGCTGGTATGGTCGGGAACTCCAACCCTCTATGGCCAATCTTCCCACGCAGCTGAAACCAATCAGGAGCTGATGAGCTGAAGGTTTGTTGAAGGGAAGAGACACGGTCTCCAAGCTGGGCTCTCTGGAGGACAAGAGTGCTGCACGTCCACTTCCATGAGGAATCTAAGGATTTGGAGATACTTACCTTTGGGAAATACTCACCTTTGAATATATGCACCTGTGGAAATACGTGAGAGACATTTGGAAGGACTTTTTGCTGGGTTGGCCACTAGCTGCAACGTGGACTACAGTAAGGCTGGGGAAAAGTTATCTGAGCGAGTGAGAGTTATGACTTTGGATGTGGAAGAGACATCCCTGAACTGTTAACCCTTAAAGAGCCACCAGAGAACAGTATTGTGTTATACTTTCGTTAGTTTCCCAAGACCTTTAATAAAATCCTTGTTTTGGTTGAACCTGGCCTCCTTGCACTACTTGAGCAATCCCGCTGAAAGCTGTGTAGCCTCTCGTGACATCACATGGTGTTTCCAGATGAGGGCTGTTCTGAAGGGTAGTGGTGTTTCTAGATGAGGGCTGTCTGAAGGGTAGTGGTGTTTCTAGATGAGGGCTGTTCTGAAGGGTAGTGGTGTTTCTAGATGAGGGCTGTTCTGAAGGGTAGTGGTGTTTCCAGATGAGGGCTGTTCTGAAGGGTAGTGGTGTTTCTAGATGAGGGCTGTTCTGAAGGGTAGTGGTGTTTCTAGATGAGGGCTGTCTGAAGGGTAGTGGTGTTTCCAGATGAGGGCTGTTCTGAAGGGTAGTGGTGTTTCTAGATGAGGGCTGTCTGAAGGGTAGTGGTGTTTCTAGATTAGGGCTGTTCTGAAGGGTAGTGGTGTTTCTAGATGAGGGCTGTTCTGAAGGGTAGTGGTGTTTCCAGATGAGGGCTGTTCTGAAGGGTAGTGGTGTTTCCAGATGAGGGCTGTTCTGAAGGGTAGTGGTGTTTCTAGATGAGGGCTGTTCTGAAGGGTAGTGGTGTTTCAAGATGAGGGCTGTTCTGAAGGGTAGTGGTGTTTCTAGATGAGGGCTGTTCTGAAGGGTAGTGGTGTTTCTAGATGAGGGCTGTCTGAAGGGTAGTGGTGTTTCTAGATGAGGTCTGTTCTGAAGGGTAGTGGTGTTTCTAGATGAGGGCTGTTCTGAAGGGTAGTGGTGTTTCCAGATGAGGTCTGTTCTGAAGGGTAGTGGTGTTTCTAGATGAGGGCTGTCTGAAGGGTAGTGGTGTTTCTAGATGAGGTCTGTTCTGAAGGGTAGTGGTGTTTCTAGATGAGGGCTGTTCTGAAGGGTAGTTGTGTTTCTAGATGAGGGCTGTTCTGAAGGGTAGTGGTGTTTCTAGATGAGGGCTGTCTGAAGGGTAGTGGTGTTTCTAGATGAGGGCTGTTCTGAAGGGTAGTGGTGTTTCTAGATGAGGGCTGTTCTGAAGGGTAGTGGTGTTTCTAGATGAGGGCTGTTCTGAAGGGTAGTGGTGTTTCTAGATGAGGGCTGTTCTGAAGGGTAGTGGTGTTTCTAGATGAGGGCTGTTCTGAAGGGTAGTGGTGTTTCTAGATGAGGGCTGTTCTGAAGGGTAGTGGTGTTTCTAGATGAGGGCTGTTCTGAAGGGTAGTGGTGTTTCTAGATGAGGGCTGTTCTGAAGGGTAGTGGTGTTTCCAGATGAGGGCTGTTCTGAAGGGTAGTGGTGTTTCCAGATGAGGGCTGTCTGAAGGGTAGTGGTGTTTCTAGATGAGGTCTGTTCTGAAGGGTAGTGGTGTTTCCAGATGAGGTCTGTTCTGAAGGGTAGTGGTGTTTCTATATGAGGGCTGTTCTGAAGGGTAGTGGTGTTTCTAGATGAGGGCTGTTCTGAAGGGTAGTGGTGTTTCTAGATGAGGGCTGTCTGAAGGGTAGTGGTGTTTCCAGATGAGGGCTGTTCTGAAGGGTAGTGGTGTTTCTAGATGAGGGCTGTCTGAAGGGTAGTGGTGTTTCCAGATGAGGGCTGTTCTGAAGGGTAGTGGTGTTTCCAGATGAGGTCTGTTCTGAAGGGTAGTGGTGTTTCTAGATGAGGGCTGTTCTGAAGGGTAGTGGTGTTTCTAGATGAGGGCTGTTCTGAAGGGTAGTGGTGTTTCTAGATGAGGGCTGTTCTGAAGGGTAGTGGTGTTTCCAGATGAGGGCTGTCTGAAGGGTAGTGGTGTTTCCAGATGAGGGCTGTTCTGAAGGGTAGTGGTGTTTCTAGATGAGGGCTGTTCTGAAGGGTAGTGGTGTTTCCAGATGAGGGCTGTCTGAAGGGTAGTGGTGTTTCTAGATGAGGGCTGTTCTGAAGGGTAGTGGTGTTTCCAGATGAGGGCTGTTCTGAAGGGTAGTGGTGTTTCTAGATGAGGGCTGTTCTGAAGGGTAGTGGTGTTTCTAGATGAGGTCTGTTCTGAAGGGTAGTGGTGTTTCCAGATGAGGGCTGTTCTGAAGGGTAGTGGTGTTTCTAGATGAGGGCTGTTCTGAAGGGTAGTGGTGTTTCTAGATGAGGGCTGTTCTGAAGGGTAGTGGTGTTTCTAGATGAGGGCTGTTCTGAAGGGTAGTGGTGTTTCTAGATGAGGGCTGTTCTGAAGGGTAGTGGTGTTTCTAGATGAGGGCTGTTCTGAAGGGTAGTGGTGTTTCCAGATGAGGGCTGTTCTGAAGGGTAGTGGTGTTTCCAGATGAGGTCTGTTCTGAAGGGTAGTGGTGTTTCTAGATGAGGGCTGTTCTGAAGGGTAGTGGTGTTTCTAGATGAGGGCTGTTCTGAAGGGTAGTGGTGTTTCCAGATGAGGGCTGTTCTGAAGGGTAGTGGTGTTTCTAGATGAGGGCTGTTCTGAAGGGTAGTGGTGTTTCTAGATGAGGTCTGTTCTGAAGGGTAGTGGTGTTTCCAGATGAGGGCTGTTCTGAAGGGTAGTGGTGTTTCTAGATGAGGGCTGTTCTGAAGGGTAGTGGTGTTTCTAGATGAGGGCTGTTCTGAAGGGTAGTGGTGTTTCTAGATGAGGGCTGTTCTGAAGGGTAGTGGTGTTTCTAGATGAGGGCTGTTCTGAAGGGTAGTGGTGTTTCTAGATGAAGGCTGTTCTGAAGGGTAGTGGTGTTTCTAGATGAGGGCTGTTCTGAAGGGTAGTGGTGTTTCTAGATGAGGGCTGTTCTGAAGGGTAGTGGTGTTTCCAGATGAGGGCTGTTCTGAAGGGTAGTGGTGTTTCCAGATGAGGGCTGTTCTGAAGGGTAGTGGTGTTTCTAGATGAGGTCTGTTCTGAAGGGTAGTGGTGTTTCTAGATGAGGTCTGTTCTGAAGGGTAGTGGTGTTTCTAGATGAGGGCTGTTCTGAAGGGTAGTGGTGTTTCTAGATGAGGGCTGTTCTGAAGGGTAGTGGTGTTTCTAGATGAGGGCTGTTCTGAAGGGTAGTGGTGTTTCTAGATGAGGGCTGTTCTGAAGGGTAGTGGTGTTTCTAGATGAGGGCTGTTCTGAAGGGTAGTGGTGTTTCTAGATGAGGGCTGTTCTGAAGGGTAGTGGTGTTTCCAGATGAGGGCTGTTAGAAGGGTAGTGGTGTTTCTAGATGAGGGCTGTTCTGAAGGGTAGTGGTGTTTCTAGATGAGGGCTGTTCTGAAGGGTAGTGGTGTTTCTAGATGAGGGCTGTTCTGAAGGGTAGTGGTGTTTCTAGATGAGGGCTGTTCTGAAGGGTAGTGGTGTTTCTAGATGAGGGCTGTTCTGAAGGGTAGTGGTGTTTCTAGAGAGTGATTGAGATTGTTTATTTCCCTTCTGTTTATTGTCTATTTCATTTGCTTTGGCAATGCAAACATACAGTACATATATAAAAGTATGTGGACACCCCTTCAACTTAGTGGATTCGGCTATTTCAGCTACACCCGTGTATAAAATCGAGCACACCGCCATGCAATCTCCATAGACAAACATTGGCTGTAGAATGGCCTAACTGAAGAGCTCAGTGACTTTCAATGTGGCACCATCATATGATGCCACCTTTCCAACAAGTCAGTTCGTCCAATTGCTGCCCTGCTAGAGCTGCCCCCGGTCAAGTGGAAGTGCTGTTATTGTGAAGTGGAAACATCAAGGAGCAACGACGGCTCAGCCGCGAAGTGGTAGGCCACACAAGCTCACAGAACGTTACCGCCGAGTGCTGAATGGTCTGTCCTCAGTTGCAACACTCACTACTGAATTCCAAACTGCCTCTGGAAGCAACGTCAGCACAATAACTTGCCTCACGCAAGCCTAAGATCACCATGCACAATGCCAAGCTTCGTCTGGTATAAAGCTTGCCTCCATTGGACTCTGGAGCAGTGGAAAAGCGTTTTCTGAAGTGATGAATCCCGCTTCACCATCTGGCAGTCCAACTGAGTAATCTGGGTTTGATGGATGCCAGGAGAACGCTACCTGCCCGAATACATGGTGCCAACTGTTTGGTGGAGGAGGAATAATGGTCTGGGGCTGCTTTTCATGGTTCGGGCTAGGCCCCTTAGTTCCAGTGATGGGAAATCTTAACAATACAGCATACAATGACATTCTAGATGATTCTGTGCTTCCAACTTTGTGGCAACAGTTTGGGGAAGATCCTGTTTCAGCATGACAATGCCCCCGTGCACAAAGTGGGGTCCATACAAAAATGGTTTGTCGCGATCGGTGTGGAAGAACTTGACTGGCCTGCACAGATCCCTGACCTCAACTCCATCGAACACCTTTGAGATTAACTGGAACGGCGACTAAGAGCCTCACTAATGCTCTTGTGGCTGCATGGAAGCAAGTCCCCTTAGCAATGTTCCAACATCTAGTGGAAAGCCTTCCCAGAAGAGTGGAGGCTGTTATAGCAGCAAAGGGAGGACCAACTCCATATTAATGCTATGATTTTGGAATGAGATGTTCGACGAGCAGGTGTCCACATACTTTTGAGAAAGGGAGAGAGTAGAACGTGAGAGAGAGAAAGCCAGGGGAGAGAGTGTGTGGGCGCACAAGCTTGCATGCTTGTGTGTGTGTGTGTGTGTGTGTGTGTGTGTGTGTGTGTGTGTATGCACCCTGGTGAGTACTGAGTATTAGGTTTCTATTTAATTTATTAGCTTGTTATACAAGGCCTGGAGGGAGAGAGGAGGGAGGGGGGACAGAGAGGGGGGTGGGGGCAGGGGAGGGGGAGAGGGAGGGGGGGGACATGGAGACAGTGAGAAAGGGCACTGTGAAATACAGTCTGTATAGATAGAATGACGAGAGAGAGAGAGAGAGAGAGAGAGAGAGAGAGAGAGAGAGAGAGAGAGAGAGAGAGAGAGAGAGAGAGAGAGAGAGAGAGAGAGAGAGAGAGAGAGAGAGAGAGAGAGAGAAACAATTAGACCCAACCAAATCACGAGAAAACAAAAAGAGAATTACTTGACAAAACAGACTCAGTGAGCATAGCCTTGCTATTGAGAATGGCCGCCGTAGGCAGACCTGGCTCTCAAGAGAAGTCAGGCTATGTGCACACTGCCCACAAAATGAGGTGGAAACTGAGCTGCACTTCCTAACTTCCTGCCAAATGCATGACCATATTAGAGACACATATTTCCCTCAGATTACACAGACCCACAAAGAATTCGAAAACAAACCCAATTTTGATAAACTCCCTTATCTACTGGGTGAAATAACACAGTGTACCATCACAGCAGCAATATTTGTGACCTGTTGTCACAAGAAAAGAGCAACCAGTGAAGAACAAACACCATTGTAAATACAACCCATATTTATGTTTATTTATTTTCCCTTTTGTACTTTAACTATTTGCACATTGTTACAACACTGTATGTACAGTGGGGGAAAAAGTATTTAGTCAGCCACCAATTGTGCAAGTTCTCCCACTTAAAAAGATGAGAGAGGCCTGTAATTTCATCATAGGTACACGTCAACTATGACAGACAAATTGAGATTTTTTTTCTCCAGAAAATCACATTGTAGGATTTTTTATGAATTTATTTGCAAATTATGGTGGAAAATAAGTATTTGGTCAATAACAAAAGTTTTCCAATGCTTTGTTATATACCCTTTGTTTACATTTTACATTTTAGTCATTTAGCAGACGGTCTTATCCAGAGCGACTTACAGTTAGTGAATACATTTTTTATTTTTTTTTATACTGGCCCCCCATGGGAAACGAACCCACAACCCTGGCGTTGCAAACGCCATGCTCTATCAACTGAGCTACATCCCTGCCGGCCATTCCCTCCCCTACCCTGGACGACGCTGGGCCAATTGTGCGCCGCCCATGAGTCTCCCGGTCGCGGCCGGCTGCGACAGAGCCTGGATTCGAACCAGGATCTCTAGGATCTCTAGTAGCACAGTTGGCAATGACACAGGTCAAACGTTTTCTGTAAGTCTTCACAAGGTTTTCACACACTGTTGCTGGTATTTTGGCCCATTCCTCCATGCAGATCTCCTCTAGAGCAGTGATGTTTTGGGGCTGTCACTGGGCAACACGGACTTTCAACTCCCTCCAAAGATTTTCTATGGGGTTGAGATCTCGAGACTGGCTAGGCCACTCCATGACCTTGAAATGCTTCTTACGAAGCCACTCCTTCGTTGCCCGGGCGGTGTGTTTGGGATCATTGTCATGCTGAAAGACCCAGCCACGTTTCATCTTCAATGCCCTTGCTGATGGAAGGAGGTTTTCACTCAAAATCTCACGATACATGGCCCCATTCATTCTTTCCTTTACACGGATCAGTTGTCCTGGTCCCTTTGCAGAAAAACAGCCCCAAAGCATGATGTTTCCACCCCCATGCTTCACAGTAGGTATGGTGTTCTTTGGATGCAACTCAGCATTCTTTGTCCTCCAAACACGACGAGTTGAGTTTTTACCAAAAAGTTCTATTTTGGTTTCATCTGACCATATGACATTCTCCCAATCCTCTTCTGGATCATCCAAATGCACTCTAGCAAACTTCAGACGGGCCTGGACATGTACTGGCTTAAGCAGGGGGACACGTCTGGCACTGCAGGATTTGAGTCCCTGGCGGCGTAGAAGTGTGTTACTGATGGTAGGCTTTGTTACTTTGGTCCCAGCTCTCTACAGGTCATTCACTAGGTCCCCCCGTGTGGTTCTGGGATTTTTGCTCACCGTTCTTGTGATCATTTTGACCCCACAGGGTGAGATCTTGCGTGGAGCCCCAGATCGAGGGAGATTATCAGTGGTCTTGTATGTCTTCCATTTCCTAATAATTGCTCCCACAGTTGATTTCTTCAAACCGAGCTGCTTACCTATTGCATATTCAGTCTTCCCAGCCTGGTGCAGGTCTACAATTTTGTTTCTGGTGTCCTTTGACAGCTCTTTGGTCTTGGCCATAGTGGAGTTTGGAGTGTGACTGTTTGAGGTTGTGGACAGGTGTCTTTTATACTGATAACAAGTTCAAACAGGTGCCATTAATACACGTAACGAGTGGAGGACAGAGGAGCCTCTTAAAGAAGAAGTTACAGGTCTGTGAGAGCCAGAAATCTTGCTTGTTTGTAGGTGACCAAATACTTATTTTCCACCATAATTTGCAAATAAATTCATAAAAAATCCTACAATGTGATTTTCTGGAGAAAAAAAATCTCAATTTGTCTGTCATAGTTGACGTGTACCTATGATGAAATTACAGGCCTCTCTCATCTTTTTAAGTGGGAGAACTTGCACAATTGGTGGCTGACTAAATACTTTTTCCCCCCACTGTACACATAATATGACATTTGAAATGTCTTTATTCTTTTGGAACTTCTGAGTGTAATGTTTACTGTTTTATTGTTTATTTGACTTTTTGTTTATTATCTATTTCATATCAGGAACGAGGTATTGTCATACAGGGTGAAGATAAAGAATGAAGTCATTAAGAGGAATCAGGAACGAGGTGTAAGAAGTAAGAGGGGAAGAGAGAGTCATATGGAGGAATCAGGAACGAGGTAGTGTCATGCAGGGTGAAGATAAAGAATGAAGTCATATGGAGGAATCAGGAACGAGGTAGTGTCATACAGGGTGAAAATAAAGTATGAAGTCATATGGAGGAATCAGGAACGAGGTAGTGCCATGCAGGGTGAAGATAAAGGATGAAGTCATATGGAGGAATCAGGAACGAGGTAGTGTCATACATGGTGAAGATAAAGGCTGAAGTCATAAAGAGGAATCAGGAACGAGGTAGTGTCATACAGGGTGAAGATAAAATTGAAGTCATAAAGAGGCATCAGGAACGAGGTAGTGTCATACAGGGTGAAGATAAAGGATGAAGTCATATGGAGGAATCAGGAACGAGGTAGTGTAATGCAGGGTGAAGATAAAGGATGAAGTCATATGGAGGAATCAGGAATGAGGTAGTGTCCTGCAGGGTGACGATAAAGTCTGAAGTCATATGGAGGAATCAGGAACGAGGTAGTGTCATACATGGTGAAGATAAAATAGGAGTCAAATGGAGGAATCAGGAATGAGGTAGTGTCATGCAGGGTGAAAATAAAGGCTGAAGTCATATGGAGGAATCAGGAACGAGGTAGTGTCATACAGGGTGAAGATAAAGGCTGAGGTAATATGAAGGAATCAGGAACGAGGTAGTGTCATACAGGGTGAAGGTAAGGATGAAGTCATAAAGAGGAATCAGGAACGAGGTAGTGTCATGCAGGGTGAAGATAAAGAATGAAGTCATATGGAGGTAACAGGAACGAGTCAGTGTCATGCAGGGTGAAGATAAAGGGATGAAGTCATATGGAGGGAATCAGGAACGAGGTAGTGTCCTGCAGGGTGAAAATAAAGGATGAAGTCATATGGAGGAATCAGGAACGAGGTAGTGTCATGCAGGGTGAAGATAAAGGATGAAGTCATATGGAGGAATCAGGAATGAGGTAGTGTCATGCAGGGTGAAGATAAAGGCTGAAGTCATATGGAGGAATCAGGAACGAGGTAGTGTCATACAGAGTGAAGATAAAGGCTGAGGTAATATGAAGGAATCAGGAACGAGGTAGTGTCATACAGGGTGAAGGTAAGGATGAAGTCATAAAGAGGAATCAGGAACGAGGTAGTGTCATGCAGGTTGAAGATAAAGGCTGAAGTCAAATGGAGGAATCAGGAACGAGGTAGTGTCATGCAGGGTGAAAATAAAGGATGAAGTCATATGGAGGAATCAGGAACGAGGTAGTGTCATACAGGGTGAAAATAAAAGATGAAGTCATAAAGAGGAATCAGGAACAAGGTAGTGTCATACAGGGTGAAAATAAAGGATGAAGTCATAAAGAGGAATCAGGAACGAGGTAGTGTCATGCAGGGTGAAGATAAAGGATGAAGTCATATGGAGGAATCAGGAACGAGGTAGTGTCATACAGGGTGAAGATAAAGGATGAAGTCATATGGAGGAATCAGGAACGAGGTAGTGTCATACAGGGTGAAGGTACGTGACTAATAAGATTTTATTTTGATTTAAACTTCTGACTTTTACACAGTGTTTTATATAGACGTGATGTTTATGTTCTGTCATGTTTCATACCTGTTAAGGTTCATGTTTTATAACTGTTAAGGTTCATGTTTCATACCTGTTAAGGTTCATGTTTCATACCTGTTAAGGTTCATGCTTCATACCTGTTAAGGTTCATGTTTCATAACTGTTAAGGTTACTGTTTCATACCTGTTAAGGTTCATGTTTCATAACTGTTAAGGTTACTGTTTCATAACTGTTAAGGTTCATGTTTCATACCTGTTAAGGTTCATGTTTCATACCTGTTAAGGTTACTGTTTCATAACTGTTAAGGTTACTGTTTCATAACTGAAGGTTCATGTTTCATAACTGTTAAGGTTCATGTTTCATAACTGTTAAGGTTCATGTTTCATAACTGTTAAGGTTACTGTTTCATAACTGTTAAGGTTCATGTTTCATAACTGTTAAGGTTACTGTTTCATAACTGTTAAGGTTCATGTTTCATAACTGTTAAGGTTCATGTTTCATAACTGTTAAGGTTCATGTTTCATACCTGTTAAGGTTCATGTTTCATACATGTTAAGGTTCATGTTTCATAACTGTTAAGGTTCATGTTTCATAACTGTTAAGGTTACTGTTTCATAACTGTTAAGGTTCATGTTTCATAACTGTTAAGGTTACTGTTTCATAACTGAAGGTTCATGTTTCATAACTGTTAAGGTTCATGTTTCTAACTGTTAAGGTTCATGTTTCATAACTGTTAAGGTTCATGTTTCATACCTGTTAAGGTTCATGTTTCATACCTGTTAAGGTTCAGGTTTTATAATTGTTAAGGTTCATGTTTCATACCTGTTAAGGTTCATGTTTCATACCTGTTAAGGTTCATGTTTCATAACTGTTAAGGTTACTGTTTCATAACTGTTAAGGTTCATGTTTCATAACTGTTAAGGTTACTGTTTCATAACTTTTAAGGTTCATGTTTCATAACTGTTAAGGTTCATGTTTAATAACTGTTAAGGTTCATGTTTCATACCTGTTAAGTTTCATGTTTCATACCTGTTAAGGTTCAGGTTTTATAACTGTTAAGGTTCATGTTTCACACCTGTTAAGGTTCATGTTTCATACCTGTTAAGGTTCAGGTTTTATAACTGTTAAGGTTCATGTTTCATACCTGTTAAGGTTCATGTTTCATACCTGTTAAGGTTAATGTTTCATAACTGTTAAGGTTAATGTTTCATAACTGTTAAGGTTACTGTTTCATAACTGTTAAGGTTCATGTTTCATAACTGTTAGGGTTCATGTTTCATACCTGTTAAGGTTCATGTTTCATACCTGTTAAGGTTCAGGTTTTATAACTGTTAAGGTTCATGTTTCATACCTGTTAAGGTTCCAGTTTTATAACTGTTAAGGTTCATGTTTCATAACTGTTAAAGTTAATGTTTCATACCTGTTAAGGTTACTGTTTCATAACTGTTAAGGTTCATGTTTCATAACTGTTAAGGTTCATGTTTCATAACTTTTAAGGTTCATGTTTCATAACTGTTAAGGTTCATGTTTAATAACTGTTAAGGTTCATGTTTCATACCTGTTAAGTTTCATGTTTCATACCTGTTAAGGTTCAGGTTTTATAACTGTTAAGGTTCATGTTTCATACCTGTTAAGGTTCAGGTTTTATAACTGTTAAGGTTCATGTTTCATACCTGTTAAGGTTCATGTTTCATACCTGTTAAGGTTAATGTTTCATAACTGTTAAGGTTAATGTTTCATAACTGTTAAGGTTACTGTTTCATACCTGTTAAGGTTCATGTTTCATAACTGTTAAGGTTACTGTTTCATAACTGTTAAGGTTCATGTTTCATACCTGTTAAGGTTCATGTTTCATAACTGTTAAGGTTAATGTTTCATAACTGTTAAGGTTCATGTTTCATAACTGTTAAGGTTCATGTTTCATAACTGTTAAGGTTACTGTTTCATAACTGTTAAGGTTCATGTTTCATAACTGTTAAGGTTACTGTTTCATAACTGTTAAGGTTCATGTTTCATAACTGTTAAGGTTCATGTTTCTAACTGTTAAGGTTCATGTTTCATAACTGTTAGGGTTCATGTTTCATACCTGTTAAGGTTCATGTTTCATACCTGTTAAGGTTCAGGTTTTATAATTGTTAAGGTTCATGTTTCATACCTGTTAAGGTTCATGTTTCATACCTGTTAAGGTTCATGTTTCATAACTGTTAAGGTTACTGTTTCATAACTGTTAAGGTTCATGTTTCATAACTGTTAAGGTTACTGTTTCATAACTTTTAAGGTTCATGTTTCATAACTGTTAAGGTTCATGTTTAATAACTGTTAAGGTTCATGTTTCATACCTGTTAAGTTTCATGTTTCATACCTGTTAAGGTTCAGGTTTTATAACTGTTAAGGTTCATGTTTCACACCTGTTAAGGTTCATGTTTCATACCTGTTAAGGTTCAGGTTTTATAACTGTTAAGGTTCATGTTTCATACCTGTTAAGGTTCATGTTTCATACCTGTTAAGGTTAATGTTTCATAACTGTTAAGGTTAATGTTTCATAACTGTTAAGGTTACTGTTTCATAACTGTTAAGGTTCATGTTTCATAACTGTTAGGGTTCATGTTTCATACCTGTTAAGGTTCATGTTTCATACCTGTTAAGGTTCAGGTTTTATAACTGTTAAGGTTCATGTTTCATACCTGTTAAGGTTCCAGTTTTATAACTGTTAAGGTTCATGTTTCATAACTGTTAAAGTTAATGTTTCATACCTGTTAAGGTTCATGTTTCATAACTGTTAAGGTTCATGTTTCATAACTGTTAAGGTTACTGTTTCATAACTGTTAAGGTTCATGTTTCATAACTGTTAAGGTTACTGTTTCATAACTTTTAAGGTTCATGTTTCATAACTGTTAAGGTTCATGTTTAATAACTGTTAAGGTTCATGTTTCATACCTGTTAAGGTTCATGTTTCATACCTGTTAAGGTTCAGGTTTTATAACTGTTAAGGTTCATGTTTCACAACTGTTAAGGTTACTGTTTCATAACTGTTAAGGTTCATGTTTCATAACTGTTAAGGTTCATGTTTCATACCTGTTAAGGTTCATGTTTCATAACTGTTAAGGTTACTGTTTCATAACTTTTAAGGTTCATGTTTCATAACTGTTAAGGTTCATGTTTAATAACTGTTAAGGTTCATGTTTCATACCTGTTAAGGTTCATGTTTCATACCTGTTAAGGTTCATGTTTTATAACTGTTAAGGTTCATGTTTCACACCTGTTAAGGTTCATGTTTCATACCTGTTAAGGTTAATGTTTCATACCTGTTAAGGTTCATGTTTTATAACTGTTAAGGTTCATGTTTCATAACTGTTAAGGTTACTGTTTCATAACTGTTAAGGTTCATGTTTCATACCTGTTAAGGTTCATGTTTCATAACTGTTAAGGTTCACGTTTCATACCTGTTAAGGTTCATGTTTCATAACTGTTAAGGTTACTGTTTCATAACTGTTAAGGTTACTGTTTCATAGCTGTTAAGGTTCATGTTTCATACCTGTTAAGGTTCATGTTTCATATCTGTTAAGGTTCATGTTTCATAACTGTTAAGGTTACTGTTTCATAACTGTTAAGGTTCCGGTTT
Organism: Coregonus clupeaformis; assembly: GCF_020615455.1. Lineage (NCBI taxonomy): Eukaryota > Metazoa > Chordata > Actinopteri > Salmoniformes > Salmonidae > Coregonus > Coregonus clupeaformis. Next base: position 38,246 of record NW_025535528.1, read on the forward strand.
TATAACTGTTAAGGTTCATGTTTCATAACTGTTAAAGTTAATGTTTCATACCTGTTAAGGTTCATGTTTCATACCTGTTAAGGTTCATGTTTCATAACTGTTAAGGTTCATGTTTCATACCTGTTAAGGTTCATGTTTCATACCTGTTAAGGTTCATGTTTCATACCTGTTAAGGTTCAGGTTTTATAACTGCTAAGATTCATGTTTCATAACTGTTAAGGTTACTGTTTCATAACTGTTAAGGTTCATGTTTCATACCTGTTAAGGTTCATGTTTCATAACTGTTAAGGTTCACGTTTCATAACTGTTAAGGTTACTGTTTCATAACTGTTAAGGTTACTGTTTCATAACTGTTAAGGTTCATGTTTCATAGCTGTTAAGGTTCATGTTTCATAACTGTTAAGGTTCATGTTTCATACCTGTTAAGGTTCAGGTTTTATAACTGTTAAGGTTAATGTTTCATAACTGTTAAGGTTCATGTTTCATACCTGTTAAGGTTAATGTTTCATAACTGTTAAGGTTCATGTTTCATAACTGTTAAGGTTACTGTTTCATAACTGTTAAGGTTAATGTTTCATAACTGTTAAGGTTACTGTTTCATAACTGTTAAGGTTACTGTTTCATAACTGTTAAGGTTCATGTTTCATACCTGTTAAGGTTCATGTTTCATAACTGTTAAGGTTCATGTTTCATAACTGTTAAGGTTACTGTTTCATAACTGTTAAGGTTACTGTTTCATAACTGTTAAGGTTCAGGTTTTATAACTGTTAAGGTTACTGTTTCATAACTGTTAAGGTTCATCTATATTGTAGGGAAGCAGGACCACTAAGTACCATCTCTTATATTTTTACATTTACATTTTAGTAATTTAGCAGATGCTCTTATCCAGAGCAATTTACAGTTAGTGAGTGCATACATTTTTCATACTGGCCCCCCGTGGGAATCGAACCCACAACCCTGGCGTTGCAAGCGCCATGCTCTACCATCTGAGCTACAGGAGGCTGGATGTGAATAAGCGTTTGTGACCGCTCATCAGATGTGTTTTTATCTGTTTCCTTGAGAAAAGAAAATGTGTCTATCTTCTAAAGGTCTATAGAGGTTCTCCTCCTCTCCTATAGGGCTCCATAGTTGTTCTCAACATGCCTGGACCACTGCAGTATCCACAGCTGTGTGTGTCTGTCAGGGGTGGCAGGTGGGCGGAGCTATAGGAGGACGGACTCATCATGGAACACTAAGACATGTTTGATGTGTTTAACATCTTTCTATTATTATAGACATTATTCCAGACATTATTACAGACATTATTCCAGATATTATTCCAGACATTATTCCAGACATTATTCCAGATATTATTCCAGACATTATTCCAGACATTATTCCAGACATTCCATTCCAGATATTATTCCAGACATTATTCCAGACATTCCATTCCAGATATTATTCCAGACATTATTCCAGATATTATTACAGACATTATTCCAGACATCATTCCAGACATTCCATTCCAGATATTATTCCAGACATTATTCCAGATATTATTACAGACGTTATTCGAGACATTATTCCAGACATTCCATTCCAGATATTATTCCAGACATTATTACAGACATTATTACAGACATTATTACAGACATTATTCCAGACATTCCATTCCAGATATTATTCCAGACATTATTCCAGACATTATTCCAGACATTCCATTCCAGATATTATTCCAGACATTATTCCAGATATTATTACAGACATTATTCCAGACATTAATCCAGACATTCCAATGACTTCATTCTTTATCTTCACCCTGTATGACACTACCTCGTTCCTGATTCCTCCATATGACTTCAGCCTTTATCTTCACCCTGCATGACACTACCTGATTCCTGATTCCTCCATATGACTTCATGCTTTATCTTCACCCTGTATGACACTACCTCATTCCTGATTCCGCTTTATGACTTCATCCTTTATCTTCACCCTGTATGACACTACCTCGTTCCTGATTCCTCTTTATGACTTCAGTCTTTATTTTCACCATGTATGACACTACCTCGTTCCTGATTCCTCCATATGACTTCATCCTTTATCTTCACCCTGTATGACACTACCTCGTTCCTGATTCCTCCATATGACTTCATCCTTTATCTTCACCCTGCATGACACTACCTCGTTCCTGATTCCTCTTTATGACTTCATCCTTTATCTTCACCCTGTATGACACTACCTCGTTCCTGATTCCTCTTTATGACTTCAGCCTTTAACTTCACCATGTATGACACTACCTCGTTCCTGATTCCTCCATATGACTTCATCCTTTATCTTCACCCTGCATGATACTACCTCGTTCCTGATTCCTCCATATGACTTCATCCTTTATTTTCACCCTGCATGACACTACCTCGTTCCTGATTCCTCTTTATGACTTCAGCCTTTAACTTCACCATGTATGACACTACCTCGTTCCTGATTCCTCCATATGACTTCATCCTTTATCTTCACCCTGCATGATACTACCTCGTTCCTGATTCCTCCATATGACTTCATCCTTTATTTTCACCCTGCATGACACTACCTCGTTCCTGTTACCTCTTTATGACTTCATCCTTTATTTTCACCCTGCATGACACTACCTTGTTCCTGTATCCTCTTTATGACTTCATCCTTTATTTTCACCCTGTATGACACTACTTTGTTCCTGATTCCTCTTTATGACTTCATCCTTTATCTTCACCATGTATGACACTACCTGATTCCTCCATATGACTTCATGACTTTATCTTCACCCTGCATGTCACTACCTCGTTCCTGATTCCGCCTCCATATGACTTCATCCTTTATCTTCACCCCGCGTGACACTACCTGGTTTCTGATTCCTCTTTATGACTTCATCCTTATCTTCACCCTGCATGACACTACCTCGTTCTCCGGATTCCTCCATATGACTTTCATCCTTTATCTTCACCCTGCATGACATCATCACCTCTTTCCTGATTCCTCTTATGACTTCATCCTTTATCTTCACCCTGCATGACACTACCTCGTTCTGATTCCTCTTCATGACTTCAGCCTTTATCTTCACCCTGCATGACACTACCTCGTTCCTGATTCCTCCATATGACTTTATCCTTTATCTTCACCTGTATGACACTTTCACCTCGTTCCTGATTCCTCTTTATGACTTCCATCCTTTATCTTCACCCTGCATGACACTACCTCGTTCCTGATTCCTCCAAATGACTTCATTCTTTATCTTCACCCCTGCATTGACACTACCTCGTTTCCTGATTCCTCTCCTATGAATTCATACTTTATCTTCACCCTGCATGACACTATCTCGTTCCTGATTCCTCCATATGACTTCATCCTTTATCTTCACCATGCATGACACTACCTGATTCCTCCATAAGACTTCATCCTTTACCTTCACCCTGCATGACACTACCTGGATTTCTGATTCCTCTTTATGACTTCATCCTTTATCTCCACCTGCATGACATTTCCTCGTTCCTGATTCCTCTTTATGACTGTCAGCCTTTATCTTCACCCTGCATGACACTACCAACGTTTTGATTCCTCCATATGACTTCATCCTTTATCTTCACCCTGCATGACACTACCTGGTTCCTGATTCTCCATATGACTTCATCCTTTATCTTCACCATGTATGACACTACCTGATTCCTCCATAAGACTTCATCCTTTACCTTCACCCTTCATGACACTACCTCGTTCCTGATTCCTCCATATGACTTCAGCCTTTATCTTCACCCTGCATGTCACTACCTCGTTCCTGATTCCTCCATATGACTTCATCCTTTATCTTCACCCTGCATGACACTACCTCGTTCCTGATTCCTCTTTATGACTTCATCCTTTATCTTCACCCTGCATGACACTACCTCGTTCCTGATTCCTCTTTATGACTTCAGCCTTTATCTTCACCCTGCATGACACTACCTCGTTCCTGATTCCTCCATATGACTTCATCCTTTATCTTCACCCTGCATGACACTACCTCGTTCCTGATTCCTCCATATGACTTCATCCTTTATTTTCACCCTGCATGACACTACCTCGTTCCTGTTACCTCTTTATGACTTCATCCTTTATTTTCACCCTGCATGACACTACCTTGTTCCTGTATCCTCTTTATGACTTCATCCTTTATTTTCACCCTGTATGACACTACTTTGTTCCTGATTCCTCTTTATGACTTCATACTTTATCTTCACCCTGTATGACACTACCTCGTTCCTGATTCCTCCATATGACTTCATACTTTATCTTCACCCTGCATGTCACTACCTCGTTCCTGATTCCTCCATATGACTTCATCCTTTATCTTCACCCTGCATGACACTACCTCGTTCCTGATTCCTCTTTATGACTTCATCCTTTATCTTCACCCTGCATGACACTACCTCGTTCCTGATTCCTCTTTATGACTTCAGCCTTTATCTTCACCCTGCATGACACTACCTCGTTCCTGATTCCTCCATATGACTTCATCCTTTATCTTCACCCTGCATGACACTACCTCGTTCCTGATTCCTCTTTATGACTTCATTCTTTATCTTCACCCTGCATGACACTACCTCGTTCCTGATTCCTCTTTATGACTTCAGCCTTTATCTTCACCCTGTATGACACTACCTCGTTCCTGATTCCTCCATATGACTTTATCCTTTATTTTCACCCTGCATGACACTACCTTGTTCCTGTATCCTCTTTATGACTTCATCCTTTATTTTCACCCTGTATGACACTACTTTGTTCCTGATTCCTCTTTATGACTTCATACTTTATCTTCACCCTGTATGACACTACCTCGTTCCTGATTCCTCTTTATGACTTCCATCCTTTATCTTCATCCCTGCAGTGACACTACCTCGTTTTCTGATTCCTCCAAATGACTTCATTCTTTATCTTCACCCTGCATGACACTACCTCGTTCCGATTTCCTCTTTATGACTTCATACTTTATCTTCACCCTGCATGACACTACCTCGTTCTGATTCCTCCATATGACTTCATCCCTTATCTTCACCATGTGTATGATAATTACCTGATTAGAACCTCATCAGTTTCATCCTTAACTTCACCCTGCATGACACTTACCCGTTCCTGATTCCTCTTTATGACTTCATCCTTATCTCCACCCTGCATGACACCTACATAGTTCCTGATTCCCTCTTATGACTTCAGCCTTTATCTTCACCCTGCATGACACTACTCCTCGTTTCTTTGATTCCTCCATATGACTTCATCCTTTATTCACTTCATGAAACATTTTCGCTGATTCCTCCATATGACTTCATCCTTTACTTCACAAAGTGATAACTGCCTGATTCCTCCATAAGACTTCATCCTTTACCTTCACCTGCTGATATTCTACCTCGTTCTGATTCCTCTTTGCAGGACTTCTCCTTTATTTTCACCACTTGGGCGACACTACCTCGTTTCCTGATTCCTCCATATGACTTCAGCCTTTATTCTTCACCATGTATGATACACTGCCTGATTCCTCCATAAGACTTCATCCTTTACCTTCATCCCTTGATATCACTTACCTCGTATTCTGATTCCTCTTTATGACTGTCTTTATCTTCACCTGCATGAATCACTCTCGTTTCGATTCCTCCATATGACTTCATCCTTTATCTTCACCTGTATGACACTACCTCGTTCTGATTCCTCCCATATGACTTCATACTTTATCTTCACCCTGTATGACACTACCTCGTTCCTGATTCCTCCATATGACTTCATACTTTATCTTCACCCTGCATGTCACTACCTCGTTCCTGATTCCTCTTTATGACTTCATCCTTTATCTTCACCCTGCATGACACTACCTCGTTCCTGATTCCTCCAAATGACTTCATTCTTTATCTTCACCCTGCATGACACTACCTCGTTCCTGATTCCTCTTTATGACTTCATACTTTATCTTCACCCTGCATGCCACTACCTCGTTCCTGATTCCTCCATATGACTTCATCCTTTATCTTCACCATGTATGACACTACCTGATTCCTCCATAAGACTTCATCCTTTACCTTCACCCTGCATGACACTACCTCGTTCCTGATTCCTCTTTATGACTTCATCCTTTATCTCCACCCTGCATGACACTACCTCGTTCCTGATTCCTCTTTATGACTTCAGCCTTTATCTTCACCCTGCATGACACTACCTCGTTCCTGATTCCTCCATATGACTTCATCCTTTATCTTCACCCTGCATGACACTACCTCGTTCCTGATTCCTCCATATGACTTCATCCTTTATCTTCACCATGTATGACACTACCTGATTCCTCCATAAGACTTCATCCTTTACCTTCACCCTTCATGACACTACCTCGTTCCTGATTCCTCCATATGACTTCAGCCTTTATCTTCACCCTGCATGTCACTACCTCGTTCCTGATTCCTCCATATGACTTCATCCCTTTATCTTCACCCTGCATGACACTACCTCGTTCCTGATTCCTCTTTATGACTTCATCCTTTATCTTCACCCTGCATGACACTACCTCGATTCCTGATTCCTCTTTATGACTTCAGCCTTTATCTTCACCCTGCATGACACTACCTCGTTCCTGATTCCTCCATATGACTTCATCCTTTATCTTCACCCTGCATGACACTACCTCGTTCCTGATTCCTCCATATGACTTCATCCTTTATTTTCACCCTGCATGACACTACCTCGTTCCTGTTACCTCTTTATGACTTCATCCTTTATTTTCACCCTGCATGACACTACCTTGTTCCTGTATCCTCTTTATGACTTCATCCTTTATTTTCACCCTGTATGACACTACTTTGTTCCTGATTCCTCTTTATGACTTCATACTTTATCTTCACCCCTGTATGACACTACCTCGTTCCTGATTCCTCCATATGACTTCATACTTTATCTTCACCCTGCATGTCACTACCTCGTTCCTGATTCCTCCATATGACTTCATCCTTTATCTTCACCCTGCATGACACTACCTCGTTCCTGATTCCTCTTTATGACTTCATCCTTTATCTTCACCCTGCATGACACTACCTCGTTTCCTGATTCCTCTTTATGACTTCAGCCTTTATCTTCACCCTGCATGACACTACCTCGTTTCTGATTCCTCCATATGACTTCATCCTTTATCTTCACCCTGCATGACACTACCTCGTTCCTGATTCCTCTTTATGACTTCATCCTTTATCTTCACCCTGCATGACACTACCCTCGTTCCTGATTCCTCTTTATGACTTCATCCTTTATTTTCACCTGTATGACACTACTTCTGATTCCTCCATAAGACTTCATCCTTTATCTTCACCCTTATGACACTACCTGATTCTTGATTCCTCTTTATGACTTCATCCTTTATTTCTTCACCCTGCATGACACTACCTGCGTTTCCTGATTCCTCTTTTATGACTTCAGCCTTTATCTTCACCCTGCATGACACTTTCATTCCTCGTTCCTGGTTCCTCCATATGACTTCATCCTTTATCTTCACCCTGCTTGACAACCTGGTTCCTGATTCCTCCCATATGACTTCATACTTTATCTTCTGTAGCTGCAACCTGATTCCTCCATAAGATTCTTCATCCTTTACCTTCACAATCTAGGCGACATCTACCTCGTTCCTGATTCCTCTTTATGACTTCATCCTTTATTTTCACTCCTGCATGACACTACCCGTTCTGATTCCTCTTTATGACTTCAGCCTTTATCTTCACCCTGCATGACACTACCTCGTTCCTGATTCCTCCATATGACTTCATCCTTTATCTTCACCCTGTATGACACTACCTCGTTCCTGATTCCTCATATGACTTCATCCTTTATCTTTCACCCCTGCATGACACTACCTCGTTCCCGATTCTCCATATGACTTCATCCTTTATCTTCACCATGTAGGACACTACCTGATTTCCTCCATAAGACTTCATCCTTTACCTTCACCCTTCATGACCACCACCTCGTTCCTGATACCTCTTTTATGATTTCATCCTTTATTTTCACCCTGCATGACACTACCTCGTTCTGATTCCTCTTTATGACTTCAGCCTTTATCTTCACCCCTGCATGACACCACCTCGTTCTGATTCCTCCATATGACTTCATCCTTTATCTTCACCCTGCATGACACTACCTCGTTCCTGATTCCTCCATATGACTTCATCCTTTATCTTCACCCTGCATGACACTACCTCGGTTCCTGATTCCTTTATGACTTCATCCTTTATCTTCACCCTGTATGACACTACCTCGTTTCCTGATTCCTCCATATGACTTCATCCTTTATTTTCACCCTGCATGACACTACCTCGTTCCTGATTCCTCCATATGACTTCATCCTTTATCTTCACCATGTATGACACTACCTCGTCCTGATTCCTCCATAAGACTTCATCCTTTATCTTCACCCTTCATGACACTACCTCGTTCCTGATTCCTCTTTATGACTTCATCCCTTTATCTTCACCCTGCATGACACTACCTCGTTCTGATTCCTCCATATGACTTCATCCTTTATCTTTCACCCTGCTTGTATTTCCCTCGTTCCTGATTCCTCCATATGACTTCATACTTTATCTTCACCCTGCATGACACTACCTCGTTCCTGATTCCTCCATATGACTTCATCCCTTTATCTTCACCCTGTATGACACTACCTCGTTTCTGATTCCTCTTTATGACTTCAGCCTTTATCTTCACCCTGCATGACACTACTTCGGTCCTGATTCCCCATATGACTTCATCCTTTATCTTCACCCTGCATGACACTACCTCGTTCCTGATTCCTCTTTATGACTTCATCCTTTATCTTCACCCTGCATGACACTACCTCGTTCCTGATTCCTCCTTATGACTTCATCCTTTATCTTCATGTATGACACACCTGATTCCCCCATATGACTTCATCCTTTACTTCACCCTGCATGACACTACCTTGTTCCTGATTCCTCTTTATGACTTCATCCTTTTATCTTCACCCTGTATGACACTACCTGATTCCTCTATAAGACTTCATCCTTTATCTTCACCCTTCATGACACTACCTCGTTCCTGATTCCTCCATATGACTTCATCCTTTATCTTCACCCTGCATGTCACTACCTCGTTCCTGATTCCTCCATATGACTTCATCCTTTATCTTCACCCTGCATGACACTACCTCGCTCTGATTCCTCTTATGACTTCATCCTTTATCTTCACCCTGCATGACACTACCTCGTTTCTGATTCCTCTTTATGACTTCAGCCTTTATCTTCACCCTGCATGACACTACCTCGTTCCTGATTCCTCCATATGACTTCATCCTTTATCTTCACCCTGCATGACACTACCTCGTTCCTGATTCCTCTTTATGACTTCATCCTTTATTTTCACCCTGTATGACACTACCTCGTTCCTGTTTCCTCTTTATGACTTCATCCTTTATTTTCACCCTGCATGACACTACCTTGTTCCTGTATCCTCTTTATGACTTCATCCTTTATTTTCACCCTGTATGACACTACTTTGTTCCTGATTCCTCTTTATGACTTCATACTTTATCTTCACCCTGTATGACACTACCTCGTTCCTGATTCCTCCATATGACTTCATACTTTATCTTCACCCTGCATGTCACTACCTCGTTCCTGATTCCTCCATATGACTTCATCCTTTATCTTCACCCTGCATGACACTACCTCGTTCCTGATTCCTCTTTATGACTTCATCCTTTATCTTCACCCTGCATGACACTACCTCGTTCCTGATTCCTCTTTATGACTTCAGCCTTTATCTTCACCCTGCATGACACTACCTCGTTCCTGATTCCTCCATATGACTTCATCCTTTATCTTCACCCTGCATGACACTACCTCGTTCCTGATTCCTCTTTATGACTTCATCCTTTATCTTCACCCTGCATGACACTACCTCGTTCCTGATTCTCTTTATGACTTCAGCCTTTATTTTCACCCTGCATGACACTACCTCGTTTTCCTGATTCCTCCATATGACTTCATCCTTTATCTTCACCCTGTATGACACTACCTCGTTCCTGTATCCTCTTTATGACTTCATCCTTTATTTTCACCCTGTATGACACTACTTTGTTCCTGATTCCTCTTTATGACTTCATACTTTATCTTCACCCTGTATGACACTACCTCGTTCCTGATTCCTCCATATGACTTCATACTTTATCTTCACCCTGCATGTCACTACCTCGTTCCTGATTCCTCTTTATGACTTCATCCTTTATCTTCACCCTGCATGACACTACCTCGTTCCTGATTCCTCCAAATGACTTCATTCTTTATCTTCACCCTGCATGACACTACCTCGTTCCTGATTCCTCTTTATGACTTCATACTTTATCTTCACCCTGCATGACACTACCTCGTTCCTGATTCCTCCATATGACTTCATCCTTTATCTTCACCATGTATGACACTACCTGATTCCTCCATAAGACTTCATCCTTTACTTTCACCCTGCATGACACTACCTGGTTCCTGATTCCTCTTATGACTTCATCCTTTATCTTCACCCTGCATGACACTACCTCGTTTCCTGATTCCTCTTTATGACTTCAGCCTTTATCTTCACCCTGCATGACACTACCTCGTTCCTGATTCCTCCAATGACTTCATCCTTTATCTTCACCCCTGCATGACACTACCTGGTTCCTGATTCCTCCATATGACTTCATCCTTTATCTTCACCTGTATGACACTACTGTTCTCGACTTCTCTCTGCTTTATTCACTCCTCATGACACTACCTCGTTCTGATTCCTCCATGACTTCATCCTTTATTTCACCCTGGTGAACTACCTTCGTTCCTGATTCCTCTATAGGACTTATCCTTTATCTTCACCGCTGTAGAACTACCTCGTTCTGATTCCTCTATATGACTTCATCTTTATCTTTCACCCCTATGACACTACTCGTTCCTGATTCCTCCTTATGACTTCATCCTTTATCTTCACCCTGCATGACACTACCTCGTCCTGATTCTCTATACTTCATCTTTTTATCTTCACTACCCTGCATGACACTACCTCGTTTCCTGATTCTCCATATGACTTCATCCTTTATCTTCACCATGTATGACACTACTGTTCCTGATTCCTCCATAAGACTTCATCCTTTACCTTCACCCTGCATGACACTACCTCGTTCCTGATTCCTCTTTATGACTTCATCCTTTATCTTCACCCTGCATGACACTACCTCGTTCCTGATTCCTCTTTATGACTTCAGCCTTTATCTTCACCCTGCATGACACTACCTCGTTCCTGATTCCTCCATATGACTTCATCCTTTATCTTCACCCTGCATGACACTACCTTGTTCCTGATTCCTCCATATGACTTCATCCTTTATCTTCACCATGTATGACACTACTGGTTCCTGATTCCTCCATAAGACTTTATCCTTTATTTTCACCCTGCATGACACTACCTCGTTCCTGATTCCCCTCTTTATGACTTCATCCTTTATTTTCACCCTGTATGACACTACCTTGTTCCTGATTCCTCTTTATGACTTCATCCTTTATCTTCACCCTGTATGACACTACCTCGTTCCTGATTCCTCCATATGACTTCATACTTTATTCTTCACCCTGTACGACACTACCTCGTTCCTGATTCCTCCATATGACTTCATCCTTTATCTTCACCCTGCATGACACTACCTCGTTTCTGATTCCTCCATATGACTTCATCCTTTATCTTCACCATGTATGACACTACCTGATTCCTCCATATGACTTCATCCTTTATCTTCACCCTTCATGACACTACCTGTTCCTGATACCTCTTTATGATTTCATCCTTTATTTTCACCCTGCATGACACTACCTCGTTCCTGATTCCTCTTTATGACATCAGCCTTTATCTTCACCCCTGTATGACACTACCTCGTTCCTGATTCCTCTATATGACTTCATCCTTTATCTTCACCCTGTATGACACTACCTGTTCCTGATTCCTCCATATGACTTCATCCTTTATCTTCACCCTGCATGACACTACCTCGTTCCTGATTCCTCCATATGACTTCAACCTTTATCTTCACCCTGTATGACACTACCTCGTTCCTGATTCCTCCATATGACTTCATCCTTTATCTTCACCCTGCATGACACTACCTCGTTCCTGATTCCTCCATATGACTTCATCCTTTATCTTCACCATGTATGACACTACCTGATTCCTCTTTAAGACTTCATCCTTTATCTTCACCCTTCATGACACTACCTTGTTCCTGATTCCTCTATATGACTTCATCCTTTATCTTCACCCTGTGACACTACCTTGTTCCTGATTCCTCCATATGACTTCATCCTTTATTTTCACCCTGATGACACTACTTTGTTCCTGATTCCTCCTTATGACTTCATACTTTATCTTCACCCTGTATGACACTACCTGTTTCTGATTCCTCCATATGACTTCATCTTTATCTTCACCCTTCATGTGCACTGCTTTTCTCTGATTCCTCTTTATGACTTCATCCTTTATCTTCACCTGCATGAACTACCTTCGTTCTGATTCCGGCATGACTTCATCCTTTATCTTCACCCTGCATGACACTACCTGGTTCCTGATTCCTCTTTATGACTTCATACTTTATCTTCACCCTGCATGCCACTACCTCGTTCCTGATTCCTCCATATGACTTCATCCTTTATCTTCACCATGTATGACACTACCTGATTCCTCCATAAGACTTCATCCTTTACCTTCACCCTGCATGACACTACCTCGTTCCTGATTCCTCTTTATGACTTCATCCTTTATCTCCACCCTGCATGACACTACCTCGTTCCTGATTCCTCTTTATGACTTCAGCCTTTATCTTCACCCTGCATGACACTACCTCGTTCCTGATTCCTCCATATGACTTCATCCTTTATCTTCACCCTGCATGACACTACCTCGTTCCTGATTCCTCCATATGACTTCATCCTTTATCTTCACCATGTATGACACTACCTGATTCCTCCATAAGACTTCATCCTTTACCTTCACCCTTCATGACACTACCTCGTTCCTGATTCCTCCATATGACTTCAGCCTTTATCTTCACCCTGCATGTCACTACCTCGTTCCTGATTCCTCCATATGACTTCATCCTTTATCTTCACCCTGCATGACACTACCTCGTTCCTGATTCCTCTTTATGACTTCATCCTTTATCTTCACCCTGCATGACACTACCTCGTTCCTGATTCCTCTTTATGACTTCAGCCTTTATCTTCACCCTGCATGACACTACCTCGTTCCTGATTCCTCCATATGACTTCATCCTTTATCTTCACCCTGCATGACACTACCTCGTTCCTGATTCCTCCATATGACTTCATCCTTTATTTTCACCCTGCATGACACTACCTCGTTCCTGTTACCTCTTTATGACTTCATCCTTTATTTTCACCCTGCATGACACTACCTTGTTCCTGTATCCTCTTTATGACTTCATCCTTTATTTTCACCCTGTATGACACTACTTTGTTCCTGATTCCTCTTTATGACTTCATACTTTATCTTCACCCTGTATGACACTACCTCGTTCCTGATTCCTCCATATGACTTCATACTTTATCTTCACCCTGCATGTCACTACCTCGTTCCTGATTCCTCCATATGACTTCAGCCTTTATCTTCACCCTGCATGACACTACCTCGTTCCTGATTCCTCTTTATGACTTCATCCTTTATCTTCACCCTGCATGACACTACCTCGTTCCTGATTCCTCTTTATGACTTCAGCCTTTATCTTCACCCTGCATGACACTACCTCGTTCCTGATTCCTCCATATGACTTCATCCTTTATCTTCACCCTGCATGACACTACCTCGTTCCTGATTCCTCTTTATGACTTCATCCTTTATCTTCACCCTGCATGACACTACCTCGTTCCTGATTCCTCTTTATGACTTCAGCCTTTATTTTCACCCTGCATGACACTACCTCGTTCCTGATTCCTCCATATGACTTTATCCTTTATCTTCACCCTGTATGACACTACCTCGTTCCTGATTCCTCTTTATGACTTCATCCTTACCTTCACCCTGTATGACACTACCTCGTTCCTGATTCCTCCATATGACTTCATCCTTTATCTTCACCCTGCATGACACTACCTCGTTCCTGATTCCTCTTTATGACTTCATCCTTTATCTTCACCCTGCATGACACTACCTCGTTCCTGATTCCTCTTTATGACTTCATCCTTTATCTTCACCCTGCATGACACTACCTCGTTCCTGATTCCTCCAAATGACTTCATTCTTTATCTTCACCCTGCATGACACTACCTCGTTCCTGATTCCTCTTTATGACTTCATACTTTATCTTCACCCTGTATGACACTACCTCGTTCCTGATTCCTCTTTATGACTTCATTCTTTATTTTCACCCTGCATGACACTACCTCGTTCCTGATTCCCCCATATGACTTCATCCTTTATCTTTCACCCTGCATGACACTACCTCTAGTTCCTGATTCTTTTTTATGACTTCTAATTATTCATCTTCACCCTGCATGACACTACCTGGTTCACAGTTCCTCTGTAACTATCTACTATCTTAACCATGTATGACACACTACCTGATTCCTCCATAAGACTTCATCCTTTTATTCTGGTTTATGACACTACCTCGTTCCTGATTCCTCTTTATGACTTGTCCTTTTATTTCACCTGCATATTTTTACGTTCCTGATTCCTCTTTATGACTTCAGCCTGTCTTCACCCCTGCACATGACACTACCTACATTTCTGATTCCTCCTTGTAGGCTTCATCCTTTATCTTTCCTCATGAACACTACCTCGTTTCTGTTGATTCCTCCTTATGACTTCATTCTTTATTTTCACCCTGCATGACACTACCTCGTTCCTGATTCCCCCATATGACTTCATCCTTTATCTTCACCCTGCATGACATTACCTCGTTCCTGATTCCTCTTTATGACTTCATTCTTTATCTTCACCCTGTATGACACTACCTCGTTCCTGATTCCTCTTTATGACTTCATCCTTTATCTTCACCCTGCATGACACTACCTCGTTCCTGATTCCTCCATATGACTTCATCCTTTATCTTCACCCTGCATGACACTACCTCGTTCCTGATTCCTCTTTATGACTTCATCCTTTATCTTCACCCTGCATGACACTACCTCGTTCCTGATTCCTCTTTATGACTTCATCCTTTATCTTCACCCTGCATGACACTACCTCGTTCCTGATTCCTCCAAATGACTTCATTCTTTATCTTCACCCTGCATGACACTACCTCGTTCCTGATTCCTCTTTATGACTTCATACTTTATCTTCACCCTGCATGACACTACCTCGTTCCTGATTCCTCCATATGACTTCATCCTTTATCTTCACCATGTATGACACTACCTGATTCCTCCATAAGACTTCATCCTTTACCTTCACCCTGCATGACACTACCTCGTTCCTGATTCCTCTTTATGACTTCATCCTTTATCTTCACCCTGTATGCCTGCACCTCGTTCCTGATTCCTCCATGACCATCCTTTATCTTCACCCTGTATGACACTCTCGTTCCTGATTCCTCCTTATGACTTCATCCTTTATCTTCACCCTGCATGACACTACCTCGTTCCTGATTCCTCTTTATGACTTCAGCCTTTACCTTCACCCTGCATGACACTACCTCGTTCCTGATTCCTCCATATGACTTCATCCTTTATCTTCACCCTGTATGACACTACCTCGTTCCTGATTCCTCCATATGACTTCATCCTTTATTTTCACCCTGCATGACATTACCTCGTTCCTGATTCCTCTTTATGACTTCATCCTTTATCTTCACCCTGTATGACACTACCTTGTTCCTGATTCCTCTTTATGACTTCATCCTTTATCTTCACCCTGCATGACACTACCTCGTTCCTGATTCCTCCATATGACTTCATCCTTTATCTTCACCCTGCATGACACTACCTCGTTCCTGATTCCTCCAAATGACTTCATTCTTTATCTTCACCCTGCATGACACTACCTCGTTCCTGATTCCTCTTTATGACTTCATGCTTTATCTTCACCATGTATGACACTACCTCGTTCCTGATTCCTCCATATGACTTCATCCTTTATCTTCACCATGTATGACACTACCTGATTCCTCCATAAGACTTCATCCTTTTACCTTCACCCTTCATGAACTACACTCGTTCCTGATTCCTCTTTATGACTTCATCCTTTATTTTCACCCTGCATGACACTACCTCGTTCTCGATTCCTCTTTATGACTTCAGCCTTTATCTTCACCCTGCATGACACTACCTCGTTCCTGATTCATCCATATGACTTCATCCTTTATCTTCACCATGGGGGATAATACCGATTCCGGATTCTCCATATGACTTCATCTCTTCACCCTGACACTACCTCGTTCCTGATTCCTCCATATGACTTCATCCTTTATCTTCACCCTGCATGACACTACCTCGTTCCTGATTCCTCCAAATGACTTCATTCTTTATCTTCACCCTGCATGACACTACCTCGTTCCTGATTCCTCTTTATGACTTCATGCTTTATCTTCACCATGTATGACACTACCTCGTTCCTGATTCCTCCATATGACTTCATCCTTTATCTTCACCATGTATGACACTACCTGATTCCTCCATAAGACTTCATCCTTTACCTTCACCCTTCATGACACTACCTCGTTCCTGATTCCTCTTTATGACTTCATCCTTTATTTTCACCCTGCATGACACTACCTCGTTCCTGATTCCTCTTTATGACTTCAGCCTTTATCTTCACCCTGCATGACACTACCTCGTTCCTGATTCATCCATATGACTTCATCCTTTATCTTCACCATGTATGACACTACCTGATTCCTGATTCCTCCATATGACTTCATCCTTTACCTTCACCCTGCATGACACTACCTCGTTCCTGATTCCTCCATATGACTTCAGCCTTTATCTTCACCCTGCATGACACCAGCGTGACATCACCTCAGATGACTTATACCTGCAGGGTGTTCCTCAGGCCAGGGAGCATGTCTGCTCTGCACTGCTTTGCTTTCTAACAACTGTGATGTCAGCCCTGCAGAGAGAGAGAGGGGGAGGGGTAGGGGAGGAAGAGAGAGAAAGAGAGAGATAGGGGGAGGGAGGGAGCGAGATAGAGAGAGATGGAAAGAGAGGGGAAAAGAGAGAGAAGGGAGGGAAGGAGGGGGTAGAGTAACATGGTAGGATGAAATGCTGCAGCACCCCTGCCGTATGTGTCCATAGCTGTGCCAGCTCTTCTCCCCCCCCACTCCTCTCCTCTCTCTCTCTCCTGTCTCTCTCCTCTCTCTCCTGTCTCTCTTCCCTCCTGTCTGTTGGCTACATTGTTTCATGATACTACAGTCTGACAGAGAGAACGAGACACACACACACGTTTTTACAACAATGTTTCTCACACACAAACACAAAGGCACAGGTACAGGTACACACCACTTACAGCACACTCCCTCCACACACACACACTCTACACACACAATCTCTCTACACACTCTACACACACACTCTAAACACTCTCTCCACACACAATCTCTCTTCACACTCTCCACACACAATATCTATACACACATATCAGATAATGAGACATGAATGACCCACCTGTATTATAAACAGCCCTACATGTGATTGTCTGGTGTCAGATCACACACACACACAGTAGAATTAACACAATATAGTATCAATGACACACACGCCTGGTATCAGCTGACAGTATGGTAGGGCTGGTCCTGGATGGGACTGTACCCAAATCATACCCACCCAGACTCTAACCCCAGACATGAGTCAGCTAATTACACCAGTAAACTCACACTCTCAGACACTCCAGGGCTCTGTCCCAAATGACTCTCAGACACTCCAGGGCTCTGTCCCAAATGACTCAGACACTCCAGGTCTCTCTCCCAAATGACTCTCAGACACTCCAGGGATCAGTCCCAAATGACTCTGACACTCCAGGGCTCTGTCCCAAATGACTCTGACACTCCAGGGCTCTGTCCCAAATGACTCTGACACTCCAGGGATCAGTCCCAAATGACTCTCAGACACTCCAGGGCTCTGTCCCAAATGACTCTCAGACACTCCAGGGATCAGTCCCAAATGACTCTGACACTCCAGGTCTCTCTCCCAAATGACTCTCAGACACTCCAGGGCTCTGTCCCAAATGACACCCTATCCCTTTAGTGCACTACTTTTAGAATAGTGTGTGTGTGTGTGTCTGTCTGTGTCTGTGTGTCTGTGTCTGTGTGTGTCTGTCTGTCTGTGTGTGTGTCTGTGTCTATGTGTCTGTGTGTCTGTCTGTGTCTGTGTGTCTGTGTGTTTGTGTGTTCCTCTGGGTGTTAGCAGAAGCACTAAGATCTGTCTCAATGTCCGACACTTTCTCTGTCACACACACACACAGACACACACACCGGCAGTTAGGGATGTGATCAATATCAGTGAAAGGTCCTTGTTGTTGTTCTACTGTGGGCCTAAGCAGGCTGAGCCACTAAGAAGCATGCCGTGTGTCTGTGTGGAACAGAGCTGCTGTTGTCTAGGGAAAAACAACAGGGTCATTTTACGTAACAACACTTTAATCTCCTTTTTACTGCCCTGTGTTCTGATTAACTACGACCGGTTCTGTCTGGCTGGGGCTGCCTCACAGGGTGTCACAACTTCCTCCGAAACTGCCTCCTCTCCTTGTTTGGGCAGGCTTCGGCGTTCGTCGTCACCGGCCTTCTAGCCACTGCCGCTCCTCATCTCATCATTCCATTTGTCTTGTCTTGTTTGTTACACACACCTGGTTCATATCCCCTCATCAGTCCCTGTATAAGTGTTCCCTCTGCCCCCCCCCTTGTCTTTGTGTGTGATTGTTTATTGTGGAGGTCAGTTTAGCTCGGTGGAGCTGCTTGTATTTTGTATCTCCAGGATATTTCACCTGAGTGCCTTGTTGTTTCCCAGTGCACCTGATTTACGCACTGTAGTGTTTGACGCATTGCTGCGTACCGGTGTGTTTTCCGAATAAACCCTTTATTCTGTGATTTACCCTCCTGCGCCTGACTCCTTCAAAATCACTCACCACACAGGGGCTGTTCTCTCTCTGTGTGTAGAGGGGCACACTACACACTGACAGGACTCTACACACTGACAGGACTCTACACACTGACAGGACTCTACACACTGACAGGACTCTACACGCTGACAGGACTCTACACACTGACAGGACTCTACACACTGACAGGACTCTACACACTGACAGGACTCTACACGCTGACAGGACTCTACACACTGACAGGACTCTACACACTGACAGGACTCTACACGCTGACAGGACTCTACACACTGACAGGACTCTACACACTGACAGGACTCTACACGCTGACAGGACTCTACACGCTGACAGGACTCTACACGCTGACAGGACTCTACACGCTGACAGGACTCTACACGCTGACAGGACTCTACACGCTGACAGGACTCTACACGCTGACAGGACTCTACACGCTCACAGGACTCTACACACTGACAGGACTCTACACGCTGACAGGACTCTACACGCTGACAGGACTCTACACGCTGACAGGACTCTACACGCTGACAGGACTCTACACGCTGACAGGACTCTACACGCTGACAGGACTCTACACACTCACAGGACTCTACACGCTGACAGGACTCTACACGCTGACAGGACTCTACACACTGACAGGACTCTACACACTGACAGGACTCTACACACTGACAGGACTCTACACACTCACAGGACTCTACACACTCACAGGACTCTACACACTGACAGGACTCTACACACTGACAGGACTCTACACACTGACAGGACTCTACACACTGACAGGACTCTACACACTGACAGGACTCTACACACTCACAGGACTCTACACACTGACAGGACTCTACACACTGACAGGACTCTACACACTGACAGGACTCTACACACTGACAGGACTCTACACACTGACAGGACTCTACACACTGACAGGACTCTACACACTGACAGGACTCTACACACTGACAGGACTCTACACACTGACAGGACTCTACACACTGACAGGACTCTACACACTCACAGGACTCTACACGCTGACAGGACTCTACACACTGACAGGACTCTACACGCTGACAGGACTCTACACACTGACAGGACTCTACACGCTCACAGGACTCTACACGCTGACAGGACTCTACACGCTGACAGGACTCTACACGCTGACAGGACTCTACACACTGACAGGACTCTACACGCTGACAGGACTCTACACACTGACAGGACTCTACACGCTGACAGGACTCTACACACTCACAGGACTCTACACGCTGACAGGACTCTACCTCTCTTCCCCCCCATTCTCCTCACCTCTCGCTCCCCCCCATTCTCCTCAACTCTCTCTCCCCCATTCTCCTCACCTCTCTCTCCCCCATTCTCCTCACCTCTCTCTCCCCATTCTCCTCACCTCTCTCCCCCATTCTCCTCACCTCTCTCTCCCCCATTCTCCTCACCTCTCTCCCCCATTCTCCTCACCTCTCTCCCCCATTCTCCTCACCTCTCTCCCCCATTCTCCTCACCTCTCTCCCCCATTCTCCTCACCTCTCTCTCTCTCTCTCCCATTCTCTCAGACAGCTGGATTAAACTAGATCTACTGACAGCCTGTGACAAAGGGAAGATGTCCATCCTCCTCATCTCCTTCTCATTCAATGGGTTTTGAGACGAGATCTTCACCAAGACTGGACACGCCCCCCTCTCTCCACCAAGACTGGACACGCCCCCTCTCTCCACCAAGACTGGACACGACCCCCTCTCTCCACCAAGACTGGACACGCCCCTCTCTTCACCAAGACGACACGCCCCCTCTCTTCACCAAGACTGGACACACCCCCTCTCTCCACCAAGACTGGACACGCCCCCCTCTCTCCACCAAGACTGGACACGCCCCCCCTCTCTTCACCAAGACTGGACACGCCCCCCTCTCTCCACCAAGACTGGACACGCCCCCCTCTCTTCACCAAGACTGGACACACCCCCCTCTCTCCACTCACCCATCAACCCTCCATTTATACTCTACTGTGCCAGATGGATTGAACAGTATCTACTGTTACAGAAGAGGTTAGACAGACACTGTCCATCCCCTCAACTCTCCACCTACCATCTCTCTCCAACTCTGTCCCTCACACCTCTCACTCTCATCACTACCCCCCCTTCAACTCTCCATCTTTAACCTCGATTAGAAAATGGACGTCTCAAACAAAAACAAAAGTAAAACTGAACTTTTAAACAAAGATAACAAAGAGACTGAGGTTTGGTCATTGAGATAAACACCTAGTTCATCTGATCCTTTATTCCGTAACTACAGCTGTACAGAGCGATCTCTCTCTCACACAATCATTAGAAAATATACAAACCACAAATGAAAGGTTTCTTGTCTACACCGCGACGCGTTGGACAGAACAAAACACTGATAATACAGTGGTATGGTAAAAAAATGACATCATTCATCATCTTCCTCCTCCTCCTCCTCTTCATCGCTGATGACATATTTCTTGGCCTTCTTGGGTTCCACCTCCTCCTCCTCCTCATCCTCCCCAGCCTTCCTCTTCAATGAACTCTCCCCTTCCTAGAGAGAGAGGGGAGAGAGAGACAGGAGAGAGAGGGGGGAGAGAGAAAGAGGAGAGAGAGAGGGGGGCGAAAGAAAGAGGGGGAGAGAAACAGGAGAAATGTGATATGACTCACTTCAGATCTGCCTCAAAGTGCTTTGTTACCTGAACTAGATTCATATATGTAGTGATTCACACTGTCTTCTGCTGCTAGAACATAGGACTGCACCCTCTGTCACACTGTCTTCTGCTGCTAGAACATAGGACTGCACCCTCTGTCACACTGCCTTCTGCTGCTAGAACATAGGACTGCACCCTCTGTCCCACTGTCTTCTGCTGCTAGAACATAGGACTGCACCCTCTGTCCCACTGTCTTCTGCTGCTAGAACATAGGACTGCACCCTCTGTCACACTGTCTTCTGCTGCTAGAACATAGGACTGCACCCTCTGTCACACTGTCTTCTGCTGCTAGAACATAGGACTGCACCCTCTGTCCCACTGTCTTCTGCTGCTAGAACATAGGACTGCACCCTCTGTCCCACTGTCTTCTGCTGCTAGAACATAGGACTGCACCCTCTGTCACACTGTCTTCTGCTGCTAGAACATAGGACTGCACCCTCTGTCACACTGTCTTCTGCTGCTAGAACATAGGACTGCACCCTCTGTCACACTGCCTTCTGCTGCTAGAACATAGGACTGCACCCTCTGTCACACTGTCTTCTGCTGCTAGAACATAGGACTGCACCCTCTGTCACACTGTCTTCTGCTGCTAGAACATAGGACTGCACCCTCTGTCACACTGTCTTCTGCTGCTAGAACATAGGACTGCACCCTCTGTCCCACTGTCTTCTGCTGCTAGAACATAGGACTGCACCCTCTGTCCCACTGTCTTCTGCTGCTAGAACATAGGACTGCACCCTCTGTCACACTGTCTTCTGCTGCTAGAACATAGGACTGCACCCTCTGTCACACTGTCTTCTGCTGCTAGAACATAGGACTGCACCCTCTGTCACACTGCCTTCTGCTGCTAGAACATAGGACTGCACCCTCTGTCACACTGTCTTCTGCTGCTAGAACATAGGACTGCACCCTCTGTCACACTGTCTTCTGCTGCTAGAACATAGGACTGCACCCTCTGTCACACTGTCTTCTGCTGCTAGAACATAGGACTGCACCCTCTGTCACACTGTCTTCTGCTGCTAGAACATAGGACTGCACCCTCTGTCACACTGTCTTCTGCTGCTAGAACATAGGACTGCACCCTCTGTCACACTGCCTTCTGCTGCTAGAACATAGGACTGCACCCTCTGTCACACTGTCTTCTGCTGCTAGAACATAGGACTGCACCCTCTGTCACACTGTCTTCTGCTGCTAGAACATAGGACTGCACCCTCTGTCACACTGTCTTCTGCTGCTAGAACATAGGACTGCACCCTCTGTCACACTGTCTTCTGCTGCTAGAACATAGGACTGCACCCTCTGTCACACTGTCTTCTGCTGCTAGAACATAGGACTGCACCCTCTGTCACACTGCCTTCTGCTGCTAGAACATAGGACTGCACCCTCTGTCACACTGCCTTCTGCTGCTAGAACATAGGACTGCACCCTCTGTCACACTGTCTTCTGCTGCTAGAACATAGGACTGCACCCTCTGTCACACTGTCTTCTGCTGCTAGAACATAGGACTGCACCCTCTGTCACACTGTCTTCTGCTGCTAGAACATAGGACTGCACCCTCTGTCACACTGTCTTCTGCTGCTAGAACATAGGACTGCACCCTCTGTCACACGGTCTTCCGCTGCTAGAACATAGGACTGCACCCTCTGTCACACTGTCTTCCGCTGCTAGAACATAGGACTGCACCCTCTGTCACACTGTCTTCTGCTGCTAGAACATAGGACTGCACCCTCTGTCACACTGTCTTCTGCTGCTAGAACATAGGACTGCACCCTCTGTCACACTGTCTTCTGCTGCTAGAACATAGGACTGCACCCTCTGTCACACTGTCTTCTGCTGCTAGAACATAGGACTGCACCCTCTGTCACAACTCACCTCTCCATTCTCTTACTGTACTTACACCTGTGTGTGTGTGTGTGTGTGTGTGTGTGTGTGTGTGTGTGTGTGTGTGTGTGTCACCCACCTCATCAGAGTCTAGTTTCTTGGCCTTGAGCAGTCTCTGGGCTTTGTCATCATCAGAACCCTCATCACTGTCAGACGAGTAGATCCTAGCACGCTCCTCTGGATGGAGGGAGGGAGGAGAGAGGGGAGGGATAGAAGAGGAGGGGAACAGAAGAGAGGAAGGAAGAGGGAGGCGGAGGAGATGGAAGGGGGTTGAGCGAGGGAGGACAGAGGGAGGAAGCAGGGTAGAGTTAGAGGGGGATGGATGGAGGAGAGGAGGGAGAGGACACATTAACATGGTTTCTCTGTCTCCTCAGGCCTTCTCCTCCTCGCCTGGATTTGATCTGGTTGGGTCTGCGTTTAGACGGGTTGTGTGTGTGTGTGTGTGTGTGTCTAGATGTGTGTTGTGTCTCCTCACCCCTCAGTCCTCCTGCTCCTCCTCCCCCTTGTATTTGCTCTTGATGGCGGCCAGGCTGACTGACTCATCCCCCTCCTCATCGTCGTCATAGCGATCAGGCTCCAGGTAACCGGCGCTCAACCCTCGTTGGTGCTGCTTCTCTCTCATCCGCCGCTGTTGGCCCTCACGACGGATAGACGCCCGCAGACGCTCCTCTTCTTTCTGTAGGGGGAGGGAGGGGGAGGGAGGGGGAGGGAGGAGGAGGGGGAGGGGGAGGGAGGAGGAGGGAGGGGAGGGGAGGGGGAGGGAGGGAGGAGGAGAGGAGGAGAGATGGGTCAACATTTTAACCCCTCATGAGATAAGGTGTTGTCCTGTCTATTTGAAATGTTCTGAGAACATATAGGACAGATATAGGACAGTGTATTCAGCAATATCAGCCCAGTCAGTGTTTCTAGTAACAACAGAAAGTCTGTCTCCTCTCCAAACCGTAGTTACTACACTGAACTAAAATATAAACCCATCATGTAAAGTGTTGGTCCCATGTTTCATGAGCTGAAATAAAAAGATCCCAGACATTTTCCACACGCACAAAAAGCTTATTTCTCTCAAATGTGTTTACATCCCTGTTAGTGAGAATTTCTCCTTTGCCAAGATAATCCATCCACCTGACAGGTGTGGCATATCAAGAAGCTGATTAAACAGCATGATCCTTACACAGGTGCACCTTGTGCTGGGGACAATAAAAGGCCATTCTAAAATGTGCAGTTTGGTCACACAACACAATGCCACAGTTGTCTCAAGTTTTGAGGGAGCGTGCAATTGGCATGCTGACTGCAGAAATGTCCAGAGAATGTCATGTTAATTTCTCTACCATAAGCCTCCAACGTCGTTTTGGAGAATTTGGCAGTACGTCCAACCGGCCTCACAACCGCAGACCACGTGTAACCACGCCAGCCCAGGACCTCCACATCCGGCTTCTTCATCTGCGGGATCGTCTGAGACCAGCCACTGGACTGCTGATGAAACTGTGGGTTTGCACAACCAAAGAAGTTCTGTCCAAACTGTCAGAAACCATCTCAGGGAAGCTCATCTACGTGCTCGTCATCCTCACCAGGGTCTTGACCTGAATGCAGTTCGACGTCGTAACCCACTTCAGTGGACAAATGCTCACATTTGATGGCCACTGGCACACTGGAGTAGTGTGCTCTTCACGGATAAATCCCGGTTTCAACTGTACCGGGAAGAGGGCAGACAGTGTGTATGGCGTTGTGTGGGCGAGTGGTTTGCTGATGTCAACGTTATGAACAGAGTGCCCCATGGTGGTGGTGGGGTTATGGTATGGGCAGGCATAAGCTACGGACAACGAACCCAATTACCTTTTATCGATGTCAATTTGAATACACAGAGATAACCTTCAAGAGATCCTGAGGCCCATTGACGTGCCATTCATCCGCCGCCATCACCTCATGTTTCAGCATGATAATGCACGGCCCCAGGTAGCAAGGACATGTACACAATTCCAATTCTTGGAAGCTGAAAATGTCCCAGTTCTTCCATTGCCTGCATACTCACCAGACATGTCACCCATTGAGCATGTTTGGGATGCTCTGGATCAAAATGTACGACAGCGTGTTCCAGTTCCTGCCAATATCCAGCAACTTCACACAGCCATTGAAGAGTGGGACAACATTCCACAGGCCACAATCAACAGCCTGATCAACTCTACGCGAAGGACAGTTGCTTGAGGCAAATGGTGGTCACACCAGATACTGACTGGTTGTCTTTTTTTAAGGCATCTTTGACCAACAGCTGCATATCTATATTCCCAGTCATGTGAAATCCATAGATTAGGGCCTAATGAATTACTTATATGAACTGTAACTCAGTAAAATCTTTTAAATTGTTGCATTTTTGCGTTCATATTTATATTCAGTGTAATTCTACTAACATTACACACCTCATAACCTTATTACATTACATCCAGTATGAAATCACACAGTCCTGCATGTTACCTTGATCATCTCGCTGCGTTGAGACTCAGGGTCTCGTCCAGCCATGGGCAGTATTCTGATCTTCTGGGTTTTAGAACAGCGGTCGGCCAGAGAGAGGGTCATCTTCCTGTGGGTGGCGCTGTCTGTCGAGTGGGGTCTGGAGAGAGAGAACACACACAATAATGGGCTTATATCTCAGCACTGTCTGTCGAGTGGGGTCTGGAGAGAGAGAACACACAATAATGGGCTTATATCTCAGCACTGTCTGTCGAGTGGGGTCTGGAGAGAGAGAACACACACAATAATGGGCTTATATCTCAAAAACAGATATTCATGCTTTTTCCTTCAGACTGAAAGAGGAACGTCGTCTCATAATTCTGTAGCAAAACAAGTCACGTTCTAATACTTTACCAAAACAAGTCACCTTCTATTCTAATACTTTACCAAAACAAGTAACACTGAACCTTAATTCTCGACCAAAACAAATAGTTCTACCCTGATAATGAATCCAAACAATGCTGTATCAGAAGGTAAAGCCCCATGACATCTAGTAAGTCACGTTCTATGGTAAGACCCCATCAAAACAACTGTTCTGTAAGCAGCTTGGCTAAAACCAGACACTAACACACACTTACCCACTCTGTTCTGTTCCCTCAGATAAGACATGTCTGAACAGAGCTCTGCTTAGACACTGTTGTTGTTGTTCACTATTAAATCTGGACCGTGTTCTTCTATTTGGTGCATGATGTCTGTCAGAGCTCTGGGTTGGCGTTCAGACAGAGGGCAAGGTGTGTGTGTGTGTGTGTGTGTGTGTGTGTGTGTGTGTGTGTGTGTTGACAGAGTTACCTGAAGGTGAGTTTGGTCTTGAACACAGCCTGTCCCTGTAACCCAGTCCCCTGTCTGATGAACAGGTGGTTGTGGTCTCCCTGGAGAGGAGCTTTATACACATCGAACACCTCATTACCCAGGTGGAGAGACATGCTGTGGAGAGAGAACACGGATACATACACACGCACACACACACACACACGTGTGTGCACATACACACGTAAACACAGATTTCACATGGTCAA
The DNA here is from genome assembly GCF_020615455.1 of Coregonus clupeaformis. NCBI lineage: Eukaryota > Metazoa > Chordata > Actinopteri > Salmoniformes > Salmonidae > Coregonus > Coregonus clupeaformis. Next base: position 65,466 of record NW_025535528.1, read on the forward strand.
ATCAATGAATGAATTATTCAATCATTCACAATCATCAGCTGTCCAGTGTTTCTCCTCTTCCTCCAGCCCTCTGAGGACCTTGCGGTGGTGTGTGTGTGTGTGTGTGTGTGTGTGTGTGTGCGCTGACCTGCCGTCAGACCACTTGACGATGCGGGCGTTACTCTCTCTGGCGTCGCCCCCTCCTCCCCTTCTTGGCTCTCCACCGGATAGTATTCTCAACCTGAACACAGAACACGGTCACGTCACTCTCACACACACACACACACACACACACACACACACACACTGCAGACACACAGGGCACACACACACCTTCAGTTTGAGCCTGGTCCGACCCTCTTCATCCAACATCTCCTCATCCTCAAACTCATCTTCATAGTACTGAGGGTCAAAGGGTCTGAACAGGGAGGAACACATCACATTAGACACACAGTTCAGAGGGAAGACACTGCTTCTACCTGTCCAGACCCTTCAGATCTGTTAACATGGAACGGCAAGGGTTAGGGAGTGAACTGGGACCAGCTGGGGTGTGTCTAACCTGGGCTCAACAGAGAGGAAGTTGGGTAGTTTGACGAAGTAGAGGTCTGATCCTAGATCCGTGCTGACTTTAGGAATCTCCACCTCGATACGAGTCTCTGGGACGGGCTCCTCCTCAGCGTGATCCCCCTCCACACCCTCCTCCTGGTCCTGGAGACACAGACACGCTTCATTATTAGTTATTGTAACATGCAGAGGTAAAGTTTCTCTCACCAGGGGTTGTCCTGGAGTGGGGGGGTAAAGTTACTCTCACCAGGGGTTGTCCTGGAGTGGGGGGTAAAGTTACTCTCACCAGGGGTTGTCCTGGAGTGGGGGGTAAAGTTACTCTCACCAGGGGTTGTCCTGGAGTGGGGGTAAAGTGTGTCTCACCAGGGGTTGTCCTGGAGTGGGGGGGTAAAGTTACTCTCACCAGGGGTTGTCCTGGAGTGGGGGGGTAAAGTGTGTCTCACCAGGGGTTGTCCTGGAGTGGGGGGGGTAAAGTTACTCTCACCAGGGGTTGTCCTGGAGTGGGGGGGTAAAGTGACTCTCACCAGGGGTTGTCCTGGAGTGGGGGGGTAAAGTGTGTCTCACCAGGGGTTGTCCTGGAGTGGGGGGGTAAAGTGTGTCTCACCAGGGGTTGTCCTGGAGTGGGGGGGTAAAGTTCTCTCACCAGGGGTTGTCCTGGAGTGGGGGGTAAAGTTACTCTCACCAGGGGTTGTCCTGGAGTGGGGGGGTAAAGTGTCTCTCACCAGGGGTTGTCCTGGAGTGGGGGGGGGGGTAAAGTGTGTCTCACCAGGGGTTGTCCTGGAGTGGGGGGTTTCTCAGCATCACTGTCTGATGAGATGTCGTCTGCCTCTCCAAACAGGTCGTCTGCTGCTGGCTTCTTACCTGAGGAAGAGATGGAGAGAGATGAGTCCTGACCCCTAACCTCTAACCCTGACCCCTAACCTCTAACCCTGACCCCTAACCTCTAACCCTGACCCCTAACCTCTGACCCCTAACCCTGACCCCTAACCCTGACCCCTAACCTCTAACCCTAACCCCTAACCTTGACCCCTAACCTTGACCCCTAACCTCTGACCCTGACCCCTGACCCCTAACCTCTAACCCCTAACCCCTAACCCTGACCCCTAACCTCTGACCCTGACCCCTAACCTCTGACCCGAAACAGGTAGGAGTTGAACATAGAGGGATTATACCCTGATTCCCCGCCTCCTTCTCAAAGCGCATCGGAGGAGGCTTGGGCGGTATCCAGATTGTCATACCGACCTTGTGCCATCCTGGGATATTCAGTAATACCGGCACTGAACACAAGGGGCGCTATTTTCCAACCCCACTGAGCCTCTGCAATCTGAAGGTTACCAATGCCAACAAGTACATGTAAAATCCCATAGTGAATGATAGCTAAATGCTAACAAGTGCATTGCGAACATTTTAAAGTCTCTGACAAACTATTTGCAGAACAGACATCTCAGCTCATAAAGTTATTAAAGTAACTCAAAAATGCTACTCACAATTTGCTGCACGCAGAAAACTAATATTAGCCAGCAAGGCTCGTGATCCAGGAGGGGATTCTCTGCTGATACCAAGGGAAGCTTGATTTTGGAAGAAGCTAACCACTTAGCTAGATAGCTAACTAGATACTAAATTAGCAAACCAAATGCACAACTGCAGAGCGTTTAGCACCTTTTAGACAGTTAACTTAATAGATATTTAGCAGGCAAATATTTAGTATGTGAAATCCATACTGTAACTAAATCCCCTGGCGCATGCCGCACACCAGTAACTGGGGACTACCGGTAAAGCTTCCTAACGTTAAATAATGTGACAGGTGAAATGAAGAACGCCATCAGGTTTATCTCCTAACATATTGCACCAGTTGACTGCAGGTACTGTATTTCTTTACATAAAAAAGTAGCTACAAATATTCTAATTAATTAAATAAATTATATATAGTCACAACGGTATTGCAAAACCATCCTGTGGCTATTTCCAAATACCCCCCGTTATACAGTATATATCAGGGTTCCCCAACTGGAGGCCCACAGGCCAAATGGTTTTATTTGGCCCCCCAAAGTTGAGAAAATGTTTTACTTTTTTATTTATTTATTATTGCTGGACATAAAAGACTAATAATACCAGGAAATCAGCTCCAAGTGATTTTAAATTTGGAAATCGGTTCCCAAGTATTCCCACACATTATAGAGACACGTGATCGCATACAAATGTAAGCAGGGTTTGAAATGATTATGTTTTAGTCAACTATTATATCTGTTTGGGCTTCTTGTGGTCAATTTGCAGTCTACAAATTATTTCTAATTATGTTCCGGCCCCCTGACCGGAACATCCGCTCAAGAAAAAAAAAAATGAAAAAAAAAAAATTGAGGAAACTTGGATCTTCTCCTCTAGTATGTTGAGAAGACCACGTGTAGGACTTCAGATTAGGGTTACAAAAATGCGGTACATTTTTCAAAATACCCACGTTTTCCAGAAATCCCGGTTGGAAGAGTCCCGGATTCAGGAGGGGATAAGCAGGAAATCCGGGACCCTCTAACCAGGACTTCTGGAAAAGCAGGGATTTTTGGGGAAGTTCTTTTTGCAACCCTCCTTCAGATCTAGGTTTACCTTTTCCTTTCTTCTTGGCTCCAACGTCGCTGTCAGAGTCTGAGGCAGACGCCGCCATCTTCTTGGCTCCAACGTCGCTGTCAGAGTCTGAGGCAGACGCCGCCATCTTCTTGGCTCCAACGTCGCTGTCAGAGTCTGAGGCAGAGCCGCCATCTTCTTGGCTCCAACGTCGCTGTCAGAGTCTGAGGCAGACGCCGCCATCTTCTTGGCTCCAACGTCGCTGTCAGAGTCCGAGGCAGACGCCGCCATCTTCTTGGCTCCAACGTCGCTGTCAGAGTCTGAGGCAGACGCCGCCATCTTCTTGTTCTTCCGTCCAATGAAGTCATCCTCGCTGTCACTGCCCCTTCGCAAACTCTGAAGCACACACACATCATTTAATTTGTATAATTCTCCTGTAGACTTCCAGTCATTGCGCTAACAAAGATTTATGATCACTTTATTGGTCAATTCCACACAAGGTCCAACCGAAATGTTACTTCCCCTTTTAACCCAACCCCTCTGAAAAGACACACACATACATACAGTGCATTCGGAAAGTATTCAGACCCCTTGACTTTTTCCACATTTTGTTACGTTACACACAGCCTTATTCTAAAATGGATTAAATAAATACAAATCCTCAATCTACACACAATACCCCATAATGACAAAGCGAAAACAGGCATTTTGAAATTGTTGCACATTATTCAAAATAAAAAACAGAAATACCTTATTTATGTAAGTATTCAGACCCTTTGTTATGAGACTCGAAATTGAGCTCAGGTGCATCCTCTTTCAATTGATCATCCTTGAGATGTTTCTACAACTTGGAGTCCACCTGTGTTAAATTCAATTGATTGGACAATCGATCCCACAGTTGACAGTGCATGTCCGAGCAAAACCCAAGCCATGAGGTCGAAGGAATTGTCCGTAGAGCTCCGAGACAGGATTGTGTCGAGGCACATATCTGGTGAAGGGTACCAAACAATGTCTGCAGCATTGAAGGTCCCCAAGAACACAGTGGCCTCCATCATTATTAAATGGAAGAAGTTTGGAACCGCCAAGACTCTTCCTAGAGCTGGCCGCCCGGCCAAACTGAGCAATCGGGGGAGAAGGGCCTTGGTCAGGGAGGTGACCAAGAACCAGATGGTCACTCTGACAGAGCTCCAGAGTTAATCTGTGGAGATGGGAGAACCTTCCAGAAGGACAACCGTCTCTGCAGCACTCCACCAATCAGGCCTTTATGGAAGAGTAACCAGACGGAAGCCACTCCTCAGTAAAAGGCACATGACAGCCCACTTGGAGTTTGCCAAAAGGCACCTAAAGGACTTTCAGACCATGAGAAACAAGATTCTCTGGTTTGATGAAACAAAGATTGTACTCTTTGGCCTGAATGCCAAGTGTCACGTCTGGATGAAACCTGGCACCATCCCTACGGTGAAGCATGGTGGTGGCAGCATCATGCTGTGAGGATGTTTTTCAGCGGCAGGGACTGGGAGACTAGTAAAGATTGAGGGAAAGATGAACGGAGCAGAGCACAGAGAATCCCTTGATGAAAACCTGCTCCAGAGCGCTCAGGACCTCAGACTGGGGCGAAGGTTCACCTTCCAACAGGACAACGACCTTAAACACACAGCCAAGACAACGCAGGAGTGGCTTCGGGACAAGTCTCTGAATGTCCTTGAGTGGCCCAGCCAGAGCCTGGGCTTGAACCTGATCGAACATCTCTGGAGTGACCTGAAAATAGCTGTGCAGTGATGCTCCCCATCCAACCTGACAGAGCTTGAGAGGATCTGCAGAGAAGAATGGGAGAAACTCCCCAAATACAGGTGTGCCAAGCTTCAAGCGTCATACGCAAGAACACTCGAGGCTGTAATCACTGCCAAAGGTGCTTCAACAAAGTACTGTGTAAAGGGTCTGAATACTTATGTAAATGTGATATTTATACATTTGCTAAAATTTCTAAAAAACTGTTTTTGTTTTGTCATTATGGGGTATTGTGTGTATATTGATGAAATATATATTTTTTTGAATTAATTTTAGAATAAGTCTGTAATGTAACAAAACGTGGAAAAAGTCAAGGGGTCTGAATACTTTCCGAATGCACTGTATACAGGTTTTTGAGAGGTATGGGGGGCTGCCACACTGGGCGCCTGGGGAGCTGCTGTTATGGGGGGGGGGTTAAGTGACTTGTTCAAGGACACAGTTGGGAAAAAACAATGCCATCTAGGATGTGATACAACAATATCATTGACAAAGCCTGATAGAGAACATTAATGCAATAGTAAAGCAGATGTTGCTGAACGTTGCAACAGTTTTCTTTTCAAACTCAAAGGATGATCTAGTGCAGGGTTCTTCAATTCCGGTCCTGGAGGGCCGAAACACCTCTGTTTTTCATCCTCTCCTTCTAATCAGGGGCTAATTCAGACCTGGGACACCAGGTGAGTGCAATTAACTACCAGGTAGAAATAAAAAACAGAAGTGTTTCAGCCCTCCAGGACCCAGAATTGAAGAACCCTGATCTAGTGAGTGGCTAGAGGAAGGTCCTTCAGACCAGACACACAGACACACTCTCTTTAATACCTGACTTATTCCTGCTCCTATGCCCCGCCCCATCCTCATCAGAATTCTCTCTCTCTTCGTCCGATTGGTGCCGCTTCTCCTCCTCGTCCTCTGATTGGTCACTCTTAGCCCCTCCTCCCCACTTTTCATCACCTGATTGGTTCTCCCTGCCTGACCCCTCCCCATCCTGAGTGGGGTGTTCCGGGCCCTGAGTGGGGGTGCGGGGACAGACTGGGGGGTGCCGGGACAGACTGGGGGGTGCCGGGGATAGACTGGGGGTGCCGGGGATAGACTGGGGAGTGCCTGGCGCCGAGAGTGGGGGTTCGGGGTCACTATGGACACTGGCGGGAAAACAAGTTATTATGCATTACGTACATTCCAATGAAATTTGTTTTCACTCAAAGTGCTTTCAATACCTGGTGAAAACCCATTCCATTATCATTCCTCCTCCTCCTCCTCACCTCTTCTCAGAGCGAGCGCTGCCCCTCACAGACCTGGGGCTCCCTGCCCCCGATACTGGACTGCCTGCCTCTGACCTTCGATCTCCATCTTCCTCCTCCTCCCGGTGCCCTCTCTCCGACCCACTGTGCTGCTCCGCATCTGACTGGTCATTGTCCTCGGGCTCCGAGTGCATGCTGGCGTCTGACTGGTTTCCTGAGCGTTCTGACAGGTTTGATTGGTTGTCGCTGTGTTGGCTATGGCGTTCCTCTTCACTGTCATCCCCAAACAGCTCCTGGTTCATAGAGTTATATGTCATTATTGAGGCTAAGAGTGTTTCCTGTGTGTGTATGTACTGAACCAACTGGACCTCACCTTGGTGTTGGGCTTTACCCCGTCTCGTCCTAAATCCTCATCTCTCTCGCTGTCACTGCCGGAGGCGTTACTATGGGAATGGGAACGGGACCGGGGCACCTCCGGCTCAGAGTCAGAACCCGAACCAGAGCCAGACGCCACTGCTGAGGACACGGACACACACACACACACACACACACACACACACACACACACACACACACACAGAGAGAGACAGACAAACAGTCATGTTAGCAGAGGGGAAATGTACATACACGTGTGAAATAAACACAAATACTAACGTTAGCTACTCACACACATACTCTCGCTGGCACACACACACACTTTCTAAGGAGAGCTTGGTTTGTTAGCTAGCTAGTGTGCTGGACCAAGTAAGTACTGGCTCTGCCTAGCAGGCCAATTTGGCTATTTTGTTCCTAGTTAGGTTGTTGATGGATATTCTCACAAAGGTCCTCTTTACTAGCTACTTAACGTTAGCTTAGCTAGCATCAGCCAACCGGCCATAGCTAGATCACATTAGCTAGCTTGCTAGCTGTAACTGCATAAAGCTATTCGTCTAGCGTGACGTTAGACGTGTTTAGCAAACTTTTCTGAACAGCATTTTGATGGCTAACTTTACCTCTTTGTTCGTTGTCGCTGTCCCCATCACTCCCGAACAGTTCGTCCATGTCCGCCATTTCTTTCGATGAAGACGAACCGGAAGTGACAAATTAGCGCTTTTGCAGATTTTGTTTCCCAGTTCAGCGCGACACAGAAATGCACGATTAACTGCGTTGAATATCCACCAGGTGGCGGCAGATGAGCGCTATGAAATAAGGTGCATGTAAACATGCATCAGATTAAAACGTTCCTGGAAATTACTGTGTTATTTTATAATTTAACCCTTACAAAAAAAGATTGCAGTTTTGAAACTGCAATAAAAGTCGCAGTAACTGCAGTCGACTGTGGTATTTTGGACGAAGTAATTGCAGAATAACTGCAGTGTACTGCAGTTGAACTGCAAAATTACTGAAGTAAAAGAAAACGTGTTATTTTGGACGCAGTATTTGCAACATACTGCAGTTATACTGCACTCTGACTGCAATATTTGTTTGTAAGGGAATCACCTGTTGAACAATTAAGATACTGTGTATGGGGAGAGAGAGAGATTTGTCAATTTGGCTTTTTACCAAATTACTGTATGACAGACCATGTATTCACCCTGCACACCGTAATTGACAAACAAACAAACCAAAACAAAGGCAAAGTCTTCTCATGCTTTGTTGATTTCAAAAAAGCTTTTGACTCAATTTGGTACGAGGGTCTGCTATACAAATTGATGGAAAGCGGTGTTGGGGGAAAAACATACATTATAAAATCCATGTAAAAAAAATCCATGTAAACAAACAGTGTGCGGTTAAAATTGGCAAAAATCATACACAAAAAATGTATGCACGCATGACTGTAAGTCGCTTTGGATAAAAGCATCTGCTAAATAGCATATTATTTATTATTATTATTTAATCACACACATTTCATTCCATAGGGCCGTGGGGTGAGACAGATGCAGCTTGAGCCCCACCCTCTTCAACATATATATATCAACGAATTGGCGAGGACACTAGAATAATAATTAATAATAATTAGTCATTTAGCAGACGCTCTTATCCAGAGCGACTTACATGAGCAATTAGGGTTAAGTGCCTTGCTCAAGGGCACATCGACAGATTTTTCACCTAGTCGGCTCGGGGATTAGAACCAGCGACCTTTCGGTTACTGGCACAACGCTCTTAACCACTAAGCTACCTGCCGCCCATGTCTGCAGCACCCGGCCTCACCCTACTAGAATCTGAAGTCAAATGTCTACTGTTTGCTGATAATCTGGTGATTCTGTCTCCATCCAAGTAGGGCCTACAGCAGCACCTATATCTTCTGCACAGATTCTGTCAGACCTGGGCTTTGACAGTAAATCTCAGTAAGACAAAAATAAGGTTCCAAAAAAGGTCCAGTTGCCAGGACCACAAATACAAATTCCTTGTAGACACCATTGCCTTACAGCACACAAAAAACTATACATACCTTGGCCTAAACATCAGCGCCACAGGTAACTTCCACAAAGCTGTGAACGATCTGAGAGACAAGGCAAGAAGGGCCTTCTACGCCATCAAAAGGAACATAAAATTCGACATACCAATTAGGATCTGGCTAAAAATACTTGAGCAGAGCAGAATTAGGCCGATACCCGCTAAATTATTCAATTCTACAACCACCTAAAAGGAAGCGATTCACAAACCTTCTATAACAAAGCCTTCACCTACAGAGAGATGAACCTGGAGAAGAGTCCCCTAAGCAAGCTGGTCCTGGGGCTCTGTTCACAAACACAAACAGACCCCACAGAGCCCCAGGACAGCAACACAATTAGATCCAACCAAATCATGAGAAAACAAAAAGATAATTACTTGACACATTGGAAAGAATTAACAAAAAAACAGCGCAAACTAGAATGCTATTTGGCCCTAAACAGAGAGTACACAGTGGCAGAATACCTGACCACTGTGACTGACCCAAACTTAAGGAAAGCTTTGACTATGTACAGACACAGTGAGCATAGTCTTGCTATTGAGAAAGGCCGCTGTAGGCAGACCAGGCTCTCAAGAGAAGACAGGCTATGTGCACACTGCCCACAAAATGAGATGGAAACTGAGCTGCACTTCCTAACCTCCTGCCAAATCTATGACCATATTAGAGACACATATTTCCCTCAGATTACACAGACCCACAAAGAATTCGAAAACAATTCAATTTTGATAAACTCCCTTATCTACTGGGTGAAAAACCACAGCAGCAAGATTTGTGACCTGTTGCCACAAGAAAAGGGCAACCAGTGAAGAACAAACACCATTGTAAATACAACCCATATTTATGTTTATTTATTTTCCCATTTGTACTTTAACTATTTGCACATTGTTACAACACTGTATATAGACATAATATGACATTTGAAATGTCTTTATTCTTTTGGAACTTCTGAGTGTAATGTTTACTGTTAATATTTATTGTTTATTTCACTTTTGTTTACTATCTACTTCACTTGCTTTGGCAATGTTAACATACGTTTCCCATGCCAATAATGCATCCTGTAGCACTAACTCCAAAAAGTTTTGGGACACTGTAAAGTCCATGGAAAATAAGAGCACTTCCTCCCAGCTGCCCACTGCACTGAGGCTAGGAAACACTATCACCACCGATAAATCTACAATAATCGAGAATTTCAACAAGCATTTTGCTACGGCTGGCCATGCTTTCCACCTGGCTACCACTACCCGGCCACCAGCTCTGCACCCTCCGCTGCAACTTGCCCATGCCCCCCCCGCTTCTCCTTCACACAAATCCAGACAGCTGATGTTCTGAAAGAGCTGCAAAATCTGGTCCCCCTACAAATCATCTGGGCTAGACAATCTGGACCCTTTCTTTCTAAAACTAGCCGCGAAATTGTCGCAACCCCCTATTACTAGCCTGTTCAACCTCTCTTTCGTAACGTCTGAGATCCCCAGAGATTGGAAAGCTGCCGCGGTCATCCCCCTCTTCAAAGGGGGTGACACTCTAGATCCAAACTGTTACAGACCCATATCCATCCTGCCCTGCCTTTCAAAAAGTTTTTGAAAGCCAAGATAACAAACAGATCACCGACCATTTCGAATCCCACCGTACCTTCTCCGCTATGCAATCCGGTTTCCGAGCTGGTCATGGGTGCACTTCAGCCACGCTCAAGGTCCTAAACGATATTATAACCGCGATCGATAATAGACAGTACTGTGCAGCCGTTTTCATTGACCTGGCCAAGGCTTTCGACTGTCAACCACCGCATTCTTATTGGCAGACTGAATAGCCTTGGTTTCTCAAATGACTGCCTCGCCTGGTTCACCAACTACTTCTCTGATAGAGTTCAATGTGTCAAATCGAAGGGCCTGTTGTCTGGACCTATGGCAGTCTCTATGGGGGTGCCACAGGGTTCAATTCTTGGGCCGACTCTTTTCTCTGTGTATATCAATGACGTCGCTCTTGCTGCTGGTGACTCTCAGATCCACCTCTACGCAGACGACACCATTTTGTATACATCTGGCCCTTCATTGGACACTGTGATAACAAACCTCCAAAACGAGCTTCAATGCCATACAACACTCCTTCCGTAGCCTCCAACTGCTCTTAAACACTAGTAAAACTAAATGCATGCTCTTCAATCGAACGCTGCTGGCACCCGCCCACCCGACTAGAATCACTACTCTCGACGGGTCTGACCTAGAGTATGTGGACAATTACAAATATCTAGGTGTCTGGTTAGACTGTAAACTCTCCTTCCAGACTCGCATTAAGAATCTCCAATCCAAAGTTAAATCTAGAATCGGTTTCCTATTTCGCAACAAAGCCTCCTTCACTCATGCTGGCAAACATGCCCTCGTAAAACTGACTATCCTACCGATCCTTGACTTCGGCGATGTCATTTACAAAATAGCCTCCAACACTCTACTCAGCAAATTGGATGTAGTCTATCACAGTGCCATCCGTTTTGTCTCCAAAGCCCCATATACTACCCACCACTGTGACCTGTACGCTCTTGTTGGCTGGTCCTCACTACATATTCGTCGCCAAACCCACTGGCTCCAGGCCATCTATAAATCACTGCTAGGCAAAATCCCCGCCTTATCTTAGCTCATTGGTCACCATAGCAACACCCACTCGTAGTATGCGCTCCAGCAGGTATATCTCACTGGTCATCCCCAAAGCCAACACCTCCTTTGGCCGCCATTCCTTCCAGTTCTCTGCTGCCAATGACTGGAACAAATTGCAAAAATCTCTGAAGCTGGAGACACTTATCTCCCTCACTAACTTTAAGCATCAGTTGTCAGAGCACCTTACCGATCACTGCACCTGTACACAGCCCATCTGAAATTAGCTCCGCCCAACTACCTCATCCCTATATTGTTATTTATTTTGCTCATTTGTACCCCAGTATCTCTATTTGCACATCATCTCTTGCACATCTATCATTCCAGTGTTAATACTAATTGTAATTATTTTGCACTATAGCCTATTTATTGCCTTACCTCCATAACTTGCTACATTTGCACACACTGTATATATATTTATTCCTGTTGTATTTTTGACTTTGTTTTGTTTTACCCCATATGTAACTCTGTGTTGTTGTTTTTATCGCACTGCTTTGCTTTATCTTGGCCAGGTCGCAGTTGTAAATGAGAACTTGTTCTCAACTGGCTTACCTGGTTAAATAAAGGTGAAATAAAATAAAATAAATAAAAATAAAGCCCTTCAATTGACATTGAATTGAGAGAGTGAGAGAGAGAGAGAGCGAGAGAGGAGAGGGAGCGAGAGAGAGGGAGCGAGAGAGAGAGAGGGAGGGAGGGAGGGAGCAAGAGAGAGAGAGAGAGAGAGAGAGAGAGAGAGAGAGAGAGAGAGAGAGAGTGAGGGAGCGAGAGAGGGAGAGAGGGAGAGAGGGGAGAGAGAGAGAGAGAGAGAGTGAGGGAGGGAGCGAGAGAGGGAGAGAGGGGAGAGAGAGAGAGAGAGAGAGAGAGAGAGGGAGGGAGAGAGAGTGAGGGAGGGAGCGAGAGAGGGAGAGAGGGAGAGAGGGAGAGCGAGAGAGAGAACAAACTACCTGTGTGCTGCCAGTAGGGAGGGAGAGAGAAAGGAGTTGTAAGGACGCTCTATCACTCCCATTGTGCTGTTAACCACAGGTCGACCAGGGAAACTTTACAAATACACACACGCTTCACATCCGGAAACCCAACACACTGCTGCCACGTCGTGTGTGTGTTACATCATGCCTGTTCACCTTGACCCTGGATCCAGTCCAGTTGGTTTGTTTATTCTAAAAGATGAATCCTCTCATTTATCAACACAGTCCACACAGAGCTCTATAGCCCCCCCTCTACCCTGCCCGGGATCCTGACAAAACCACACAAGCTCATTAATGATGGTCACATTTAATAACACAAACACAAATGTATTTAATGAATAAGTAAAGGAATAGAAGGTGCTCAACCAAAATTCATGAGAGCATTTGGAAGGAATAGAAACACATCAATAGGAATATTGAATGAATACAAAAATACTTAACGAATGTCACGTTATGATAAATGTACTGGACTGGGTGTATTTGAAAAGACCAATGAACTGAGTCCCTATTCAGAGGGAGGCTTGTCTGTTGGTCTCCAGAGCAGTTATTTCCTCAAGGAAGTAGAAGCTGTCCCTATTCACTGATCTAGGGTCAGGTCTACGGTATTACATCCCCCTAATGGTTAGGACTGGGGAGTAAAGTAATCTGGTCCTAGATCTGTGATTAGGGGCGACTTCTACCACTGCTGTAATACCCCATCAGGCCTGATCTGGCAAAGCTCCTCATTAAAACTGATTTCAGAGGACAGAACCATAAATCTCAATCTCATCTGAGCTTCAGCTTGCCTGACCTCACTCACAGCCAAAAACTGATCCAAGTCTTACCGGCTTCAGCTGCTTTCACTTACTACCTGAGAGAAGGCTTTCTCTGCATATCTCTACATCGCTGATATCTCTATGCCTATATCTCTGATATCTGTCTTCACGATGTTCTAATGTTTGATTATGATGTTTGGTATGACACTGTGTGGACAATAACTTCTCAATTTCTATGGTCAGTTTCCATTCTATTCTGTGGAACGTGGAGAGAGCTTGTCTGTAACCAGACTACACCACAACTGCTGCTAGCCCTCAAGATAAGGTTAAGCTTTAAAATCAAATCAAATCAAATCAAATCAAATGATTGGTCACATGCGCCCGAATACAACAGGTGCAGACATTACAGTGAAATGCTTACTTACAGCCCTTAACCAACAGTGCATTTATTTTAAACAAAAAAGTAAGAATAAAACAACAACAAAAAAGTGTTGAGAAAAAAAGAGCAGGAGTAAAAATAAAGTGACAGTAGGGAGGCTATATATACAATAGAATAAAGTGACAGTAGGGGAGGCTATATATACAGGGGGTACCGTAGCATAGTCTAATGTTGGGGCACCGACTAGTTGAGGTAGTTGAGGTAATATGTACATGTGGGTAGAGTTAAAGTGACTATGCATAAATACTTAACAGAGTAGCAGCAGCGTAAAAAAGTATGGGGTGGGGGCAGTGCAAATAGTCCGGGGGTAGCCATGATTAGCTGTTCAGGAGTCTTATGGCTTGGGGGTAGAAGCTGTTGAGAAGTCTTTTGGACCTAGACTTGGCACTCGGTACCGCTTGCCGTGCGGTAGCAGAGAGAACAGTCTATGACTAGGGTGACTGGAGTCTTTGACAATTTTGAGGGCCTTCCTCTGACACCACCTGGTATAGAGGTCCTGGATGGCAGGGAGCTTTGCCCCTGTGATGTACTGGGCCGTACGCACTACCCTCTGTAGTGCCTTGGGGTCAGAGGCCAAGCAGTTGCCATACCAGGCGGTGATGCAACCAGTCAGGATGCTCTCGATGGTGCAGCTGTAGAATTTTTGAGGATCTGAGGACCCATGCCAAATCTTTTTAGTCTCCTGAGGGGGAATAGGCTTTGTCGTGCCCTCTTCACGACTGTCTTGGTGTGTTTGGACCATGATAGTTCGTTGGTGATGTGGACACCAAGGAACTTGAAGCTCTCAACCTGTTCCACTACAGCCCTGTCGATGAGAATGGGGCGTGCTCCAGTCCTCTTTTTTTTTCCTGTAGTCCACTCAATCATCTCCTTTGTCTTGGTCACGTTGAGGGAGAGGTTGTTGTCCTGGCACCACACGGCCAGATCTCTGACCTCCTCCCATAGGCTGTCTCATCGTTGTCGGTGATCAGGCCTACCACTGTTGTGTCGTCGGCAAACTTAATGATGGTGTTGGAGTCGTGCCTGGCCATGCAGTCATGGGTGAACAGAGAGTACAGGAGGGGGACTGAGCACGCACCCCCTGAGGGCCCCCGTGTTGAGGATCAGTGTGGCAGATGTGTTGTTACCTACCCTTACCACCTGGGGCGGCCCGTCAGGAAGTCCAGGATCCAGTTGCAGAGGGAGGTGTTTAGTCCCAGGATCCTTAGCTTAGTGATGAGCTTTGAGGGCACTATGGTGTTGAATGCTGAGCTGTAGTCAATGAATAGCATTCTCACGTAGGTGTTCCCTCTTGTCCAGGTGGGGAAAGGGCAGTGTGGAGTGCGATAGAGATTGCATCATCTGTGGATCTGTTGGGGGCGGTATGCAAATTGGAGTGGGTCTAGGGTTTCTGGGATTATGCTGTTGATGTGAGCCATGACCAGTCTTTCAAAGCACTTCATGGCTACAGACGTCAGTGCCACGGGTCGGTAGTCATTTAGGCAGGTTATCTTAGAGTTCTTGGGCACGGGGACTATGGTGGTCTGCTTGAAACATGTTGGTATTACAGACTCAGTCAGGGACATGTTGAAAATGTCAGTGAAGACACTTGCCAGTTGGTCAGCACATGCTCGGAGTACACGTCCTGGTAATCCGTCTGGCCCTGCGGCCTTGTGAATGTTGACCTGCTTAAAAGTCTTACTCACATCGCTACGGAGAGCGTGATCACATAGTCGTCCGGAACAGCTGGTGCTCTCATGCATGCTTCAGTGTTGCTTGCCTCGAAGCGAGCATAGAAGTGGTTTAGCTCGTCTGGTAGGCTTGTGTCACTGGGCAGCTCGCGGCTGTTTACTGTTTCCTATTAAAGTACAGACCTCTAGTGTGATAATACCCATACATGACAGATACCAGAGAGATGTAATCTCTCCCTCCCTCCCTCTCTCTCTCCTTCTCTCTCTCTCCCTCCCTCCCTCCCCCCTCAGGGAGTGGAAACTCATGACTCATTCATTTCCCCTCTGGCCAGAGTTTCGTTACGGCAACCAGATCCAACGCTACACACACACATTACGAAAGACAGAACCAACACCTCCCACACACACTACGGCTGTGAGATCTTACACTCCACTCTGCCACAGGAAACCCAGAGAGGAATGTAGTCACTCATGACATCATCCTGCAGGCACAGAAACTGGATCTAATTAGAGGATGTCATACACACACACACACACACACACAGACAGAAAGAACACACACAGCACACCCACACACTCCTGTAGAATCCTTCCAACTACACTGAACAAAAAAATAAACCCAACATGTAAAGTGTTGGTCCTCATGATCTGAAATAAAATATCACAGACATTTTCCATATGCACAAAAAGCTTATTTCTCTCAAATGTTGTGCACAAATTGGTTTACATCCCTGTTAGTGAGCATTTCTCATTTGCCAAGAGAATCCATCCACCTGACAGGTGTGGCATATCAAGAAGCTGATTAAACATCATGATCATCATGATTACACAGGTGCACCTTGTGCTGGGGACAATAAAAGGCCACTCTAAAATGTGCAGTTGTCACACAACACAATGCCACAGATGTCTCAAGTTTTGAGAGAGCGTTCAATTGGCATGCTGACTGCAGGAATGTCCACCAGAGCTGTTGCCAGATAATTGTATGTTCATTTCTCTACCATAAGCCACCTCCAACGTCATTTTAGAGCATTTGGCAGTACGTCCAACCGGCCTCACAACCGCAGACCACGTGTAACCACGCCAGCCCAGGACCTCCACATCCGGCTTCTTCATCTGTGGGATCGTCGAGACCAGCCGACCGGACAGCTGATGAAACTGTGGGTTTGCACAACCGAAATATTTCTGTCCAAACTGTCAGAAACCATCTCAGGGAAGCTCATCTGCGTGCTTGTCATCCTCACCAGGGTCTTGACCTGACTGCAGTTCGACGTCGTAACCGACTTCAGTGGACAAATGCTCACATTTGATGGCCACTGGCACACTGTGCTCTTCACGGATAAATCCCGGTTTCAACTGTACCGGGCAGATGGCAGACAGCGTGTATGGCGTTGTGTGGGCGAGCGGTTTGCTGATGTCAATGTTATGAACAGAGTGCCCCATGGTGGTGGTGGGGTTATGGTATGGGCAGGCATAAGCTACGAACACGTTTGCATTTTATCGATGGCAATTTGAATGCACAGAGATACCGTGACGAGATCCTGAGGCCCATTGTCGTGCCATTCATCTGCCGCCATCACCTCATGTTTCAGCATGATAATGCACGGCCACATGTCGCAAGGATCTGTACACAATTCCTGGAAGCTGAAAATGTCCCAATTCTTCCATGGCCTGCATACTCACCAGACACGTCACCCATTGAGCATGTTTGGGATGCTCTGGATCGACGTGTATGACAGCGTGTTCCAGTTCCCGCCAATATCCAGCAACTTCGCACAGCCATTGAAGAGGAGTGGGACAACATTCCACAGGCCACAATCAACAGCCTGATCAACTCTATGCGAAGGAGATGTGTCGCACTGCATGAGGCAAATGGTGGTCACAGATACTTTTTAAAAAGGTATCTGTGACCAACAAATGCATATCTGTATTTCCAGGCATGTGAAATCCATAGATTAGGGCCTATTGAATTTTTCAATTGACTGATTTCCTTATATGAAATGCAACTCATTAAAATCTTTGAAAATACTGCATGTTGCGCTTATATTTTTGTTCAGTGTATATAAGGACCTGCCCGTATCACTGTCGCTATGGGAATGCCTTTTGAACCCAAGGCGAGTTCAAAGGGCATGCTGCTATCAGCTGCATCAATAACAATGTGCGGACAGAATCACACTACTGTGATCTGGATTAATTTCCACTTGAACAGGGTACACTACAACGTTGTACTTGCTAGGGAAAGGATACATTTCCTTTTGAATAGTAAGTGTATTGCTGGAAAGGATACATTTCCTTTTGAACAGAGTCCACTACAACTTTGTACTTGTTGAACAGACGTGTATTGTCACGCATTGTTTAGACCTGATGTGCTGATAAATGCATGATGTTGAGACTGATTGCTCTTCTTGGAACAATGCCATTGATTACACCATAAGCTTACCTTGGGAACAATAAAGTTATTGAATTCAATTCAGTACAGCTTAGATACTGCACATGAACTACATGGAGTAAAGTGAAGACAACAGAGAGGGTCAGCGTATGTAAAAACATTTATTGGTTGAGGACGTATTATAGTTTACATGGCCTTTTTACCAGGCTTGGTGGTTAATAATATTAACAGTACAGTTCGTACTTCCTCTCCTCTTTAGTCCAGACGTGGAGCTTCACCATACAAAACCTCCCTCCGAATGAGTGGCTTTACATTTACGTGATTCATTCACACACAGGAGTGTGTGTGTGTGTGTGAGTGAGATTGTGTGGAATGTGTGCGAGGGTAAACATTTTGAGATGGCCATCGATAATAATATACATGATTAAAGATCAGAGTATTATCGACAGGGCCAGGTTATATAATAGCATGGTTTCCACCCTATGGGCCATGGTCAAAAGTAGTATACTATATAGGGAATAGGGTACCATTTGGGACACAGACATTATAGTATAGCAGACAGCATCACTCCAAATAACCTTAGTCAACCAATCACAACTCTCTATCCCACCCACAGAATCAAGGCTGGCTGGCTGGCTGGTTCACCAGATATGAATAAGAAATGAAACATGACCATAGTATTGGTCCCGACAAACAACATGATCACAACATGTGATGACTTCCTACACCAGATTACCACGTTAACAACACATAGGGCCAGTTTCCTGGACATCAGTTCTGGTCCAGGAGTAGGTTTAATGTGTGTCCAGGAGGCCAGCCTGTAATTAACCAATAAGGCCCGAGGGGGATGTGGTATATGGCCAATATACCACGGCTAAGGGCTGTTCTTACACTCGACGCAACACGGAGTGCCTGGATACAGCCCTTAGCCGTGGTATATTGGCCATATATCACAAACCCCCGAGGTGCCTTATTGCTTTTATAAACTGGTTACCTACGTAATTAGAGCAGTATAAATAAATGTTTTGTCATACCCGTGGTATACGGTCTAATATACCACGGCTGTCAGCCAATCAGCATTCAGGGCTTGAACCACACAGTATGTAATTCTCTAAGAGTCAACATCAGGCTGTATTTGGTCTGTTTTCCAGCAGGCTAGTGTTCTCAGGAGAATACAGCGGGGTTTAACATAGCATGCTTTCTTACATAATGAGTAGCATGCCACAGCTAGGACCCTGTTTCAGAGCACTCAGTGTGTGGTGTGGTGTAGTGTGTAACTCTCTCATTGCCATGTCATTCCTTCACACCGATACTGCTCCTCTGAGGCCATATTTTCTTGTTCATCACGTCAACAACAGCAGCCCAGCAGAGAGAAGGAACATAGTGCACATCAAATGATGACATTGTGCACATAACATGACACTGTGCACACGAATGACAGAATATATATATAATCAACCCACATGCTGTTTTCTGTCTAATCTGGTCTACTGAAATGGAGTTGTATCTCCTCACAAGTCCAGTATGTATGTAAGCGCTGCATACTAGTCTTTGGCATGGTTCAGTATCGGAGAAGCCCATTGGTTGAGCTGACGTTTACGCCAGACCAATAACAGGACAGCAGAACATCAGGTAAATACTTCATCATCATGGTTTAAAAACCTCTTAACAATTAACATCTACATCTGTTTTCCCAGTGACATAAGAGGGACATACAATAAACCCATTAAATCTGAGTAAGTCTGAAAGAGAACCACAGTATTATCAATTGTAAGACTTTTTAAATTCTTTAAGACTTTAAATTCTGTAAGACAGTATTAAGACATCTATAAACGTTCTTTAGGGCTCGAGGCGTTTTCAGAGAGAGGCAGCTGTTCTCATACACTCCTCAGAGTACACTACAGCTACACCAACCAATCACATCCACCCCAGGAGGCTAATGGACAGCCCTTCCAGGACAACCAATCACATCCACCCCAGGAGGCTAACAGACAGCCCTTCCAGGTGAACCAACCACATCCACCACAGGAGGCTAACAGACAGCCCTTCCAGGATAACCAACCACATCCACCCCAGGAGGTTAACAGACAGCCCTTCCAGGATAACCAACCACATCCACCCCAGGAGGTTAACAGACAGCCCTTCCAGGATAACCAACCACATCCACCCCCAGGAGGTTAACAGACAGCCCTTCCAGGATAACCAACCACATCCACCCCAGGAGGTTAACAGATAGCCCTTCCAGGATAACCAACCACATCCACCCCAGGAGGTTAACAGACAGCCCTTCCAGGTGAACCAACCACATCCACCCCAGGAGGCTAACAGACAGCCCTTCCAGGTGAACCAACCACATCCACCCCAGGAGGTTAACAGACAGCCCTTCCAGGATAACCAACCACATCCACCCCAGGAGGTTAACAGACAGCCCTTCCAGGTGAACCAACCACATCCACCCCAGGAGGCTAACAGACAGCCCTTCCAGGATAACCAACCACATCCACCCCAGGAGGTTAACAGACAGCCCTTCCAGGTGAACCAACCACATCCACCCCAGGAGGTTAACAGACAGCCCTTCCAGGATAACCAACCACATCCACCCCAGGAGGCTAACAGACAGCCCTTCCAGGTGAACCAACCACATCCACCCCAGTAGGCTAACAGACAGCCCTTCCAGGACAAAGCATCTGTACAGAGGGAGTGTCAGCTAATGCTAGAATATAAAGGAAAAGTCTCAGTTCTCTTATAGAAGAGGGAACACCTGCTCAGAGCCCTAGAGAAATGGTTCCACGTCCTTTCTAGAGAAGGGCAGAACCAGTGTTTCTAGCCAGGACCCAGTTTTACATCGTGTCCCAAGGGAGTCTGCTACAGGTGACCAGTGGTCCTGACTTTCTCCCCCTTGTCTAGGAAGCGCTGATGTAGAGATCAGAGCCAAGAGCTTTTCAGAACAAAGAGATACAGCAGTCTAGCTAGGGAGGCCTGTCCCATACCACATCAGGGGATAGAGGTCAGAGGAGCTCTACGTGGGTAGTATGTTTAAGCCCATGGTTACTTGGTTAGGTTACGCTACTGTTCATCTTGCTCTAAGCACAGTAAAAAAAACAACAACAACACAGTTAAAACAGAAAATAAATCATACAGATATCAGCTCAGATGAAGAAAAAAAAGAAAGCGCCTGAAATGAACCAACTAAAACTAAACAATAGGATGTATAGCTGTAGTTCTAACAACAACAACAACAACAATAACAATAATAATAATAATAATAATAATAATAATAACAACGTGTGTATAGATATGTAGGTACTACAGGAGAGGGCTATTCCAGTTATTTCTCTTCTTCTCAGATAGATGATGTTGGATGTGTCTCAAATGGCACCCTAATTCTCTATAGTGCACGATCACGTCCCATAGGGCCCTGGTCAAAAGTAGTGCACTATGTAGGGAATAGGGTGCCATTTGGGACTCAGACCCTGTCTGGTTGAGGGCGCCTTGCTCCGGTTTTGGCACAAGACTTTAAACGTCCACACGCACGTCACGGTGAGATGAGATCAGGGGATTGGCTGAAAATTATTCCACACGGCGAGATGAGACGACGGGATTGGCTGGGAGGCACGACAGGCTCCCGCCCCCTACTGGTCCCCCTCCACTCGCCTCTTGCGGACTAGAGAGAAGACAGGAAGAGGAGCAGAGGAGAGAAGAAGATGACAATGAGGAACTGTACAGCGAGATACAGACTTGACCAAAACAACATGGTGATCATGCTGGTCAGAAGAGACAGAGATAGTCCAACCTATGATTTTAAAGTGCATACCACAGAGTAAAACCAGCCCTTTTTATGCTAATTAAGAAGTAAAACCAGCCCTTTTTATGCTAATGAAGAAGTCAAACCAGCCTTATGCTAATGAAGAAGTCAAACCAGCCTTATGCTAATGAAGAAGTCAAACCAGCCTTACTTTTCCTCAGCCAACAAGACGAGTTACGAACAGCAAAATCACTAGCCTATATCAATCTACTATAGTAGAAATGTTGACCTATTCTATTGGTCAGCTTGTCAGAGAAAGAAATGGCCTATTCCAAACTGACTCTGGGACAGCTGTGGGGCAACAGATTCCATATTCATCCAACCAGTGGGCCTCGGCTACATAAAACAACTCATAAAAGCAAATGAGTCTGATGCAACAGATCAGAACGTTTAGCAGAACACGTTGATACATTATTATTTCTTCACGTTATATAAGCGCAGCAATCCGCACAAGGCATGTTTGTTCCATAAAGCAATTAGCGGGAAAACACTTGTCAAAAATCACACCGCACACGCAATCGGTTTCATGTGACAGGGATTAAAATATCAGTTCGAAATTTAGAAAGAGGGGCGATCTAAGAGCAACTAGCATGGGTCGCTAATATGACTAGGATTGTGCCTGGCTACTGGACAATGAAAGAAAGTTATAAAATAATTTCCTGAAAGGGACGTACCACAGATATGGTCTGATTTTGGCTACTTTGAAGCAAGGTAAGACATGCGTCATAATATGTAGTGCAACGTTCAGGTTGCAAACAATTACGTTTATGTTTTCAAAATGCACACTGCCTCCAGCTTATTGCAGAGTGGTGTGTGACGCGGTGATGAAGCCGGCCTCCAGCTTATTGCAGAGTGGTGTGTGACGCGGTGATGAAGCCGGCCTCCAGCTTATTGCAGAGTGGTGTGTGACGCGGTGATGAAGCCGGCCTTCCAGCTTATTGCAGAGTGGTGTGTGACGCGGTGATGAAGCCGGCCTCCAGCTTATTGCAGAGTGGTGTGTGACGCGGTGATGAAGCCGGCCTTCCAGCTTATTGCAGAGTGGTGTGTGACGCGGTGATGAAGCCGGCCTCCAGCTTATTGCAGAGTGGTGTGTGACGCGGTGATGAAGCCGGCCTCCAGCTTATTGCAGAGTGGTGTGTGACGCGGTGATGAAGCCGGCCTCCAGCTATTGCAGAGTGGTGTGTGACGCGGTGATGAAGCCGGCCTCCAGCTTATTGCAGAGTGGTGTGTGACGCGGTGATGAAGCCGGCCTCCAGCTTATTGCAGAGTGGTGTGTGACGCGGTGATGAAGCCGGCCTTCCAGCTTATTGCAGAGTGGTGTGTGACGCGGTGATGAAGCTTCGGCCTCCAGCTTATTGCAGAGTGGTGTGTGACGCGGTGATGAAGCCGGCCTTCCAGCTTATTGCAGAGTGGTGTGTGGCCAGCGGTGATGAAGCCGGCCTCCAGCTTATTGCAGAGTGGTGTGTGACGCGGTGATGAAGCCGGCCTCCAGCTTATTGCAGAGTGGTGTGTGACGCGGTGATGAAGCTCGGCCTCCAGCTTATTGCAGAGTGGTGTGTGACGCGGTGATGAAGCCGGCCTCCAGCTTATTGCAGAGTGGTGTGTGACGCGGTGATGAAGCCGGCCTCCAGCTTATTGCAGAGTGGTGTGTGACGCGGTGATGAAGCTTCGGCCTCCAGCTTATTGCAGAGTGGTGTGTGACGCGGTGATGAAGCCGGCCTCCAGCTTATTGCAGAGTGGTGTGTGACGCGGTGATGAAGCCGGCCTCCAGCTTATTGCAGAGTGGTGTGTGACGCGGTGATGAAGCCGGCCTCCAGCTTATTGCAGAGTGGTGTGTGACGCGGTGATGAAGCCGGCCTCCAGCTTATTGCAGAGTGGTGTGTGACGCGGTGATGAAGCCGGCCTCCAGCTTATTGCAGAGTGGTGTGTGACGGTGATGAAGCCGGCCTCCAGCTTATTGCAGAGTGGTGTGTGACGCGGTGATGAAGCTCGGCCTCCAGCTTATTGCAGAGTGGTGTGTGAGCGGTGATGAAGCCGGCCTCCAGCTTATTGCAGAGTGGTGTGTGTGACGCGGTGATGAAGCCGGCCTCCAGCTTATTGCAGAGTGGTGTGTGACGCGGTGATGAAGCCGGCCTCCAGCTTATTGCAGAGTGGTGTGTGACGCGGTGATGAAGCCGGCCTCCAGCTTATTGCAGAGTGGTGTGTGACGCGGTGATGAAGCCGGCCTCCAGCTTATTGCAGAGTGGTGTGTGACGCGGGTGATGAAGCCGGCCTCCAGCTTATTGCAGAGTGGTGTGTGACGCGGTGATGAAGCCGGCCTCCAGCTTATTGCAGAGTGGTGTGTGACGCGGTGATGAAGCCGGCCTCCAGCTTATTGCAGAGTGGTGTGTGACGCGGTGATGAAGCTCGGCCTCCAGCTTATTGCAGAGTGGTGTGTGACGCGTGATGAAGCCGGCCTCCAGCTTATTGCAGAGTGGTGTGTGACGCGGTGATGAAGCTCGGCCTCCAGCTTATTGCAGAGTGGTGTGTGACGCGGTGATGAAGCCGGCCTCCAGCTTATTGCAGAGTGGTGTGTGACGCGGTGATGAAGCCGGCCTCCAGCTTATTGCAGAGTGGTGTGTGACGCGGTGATGAAGCCGGCCTCCAGCTTATTGCAGAGTGGTGTGTGACGCGGTGATGAAGCCGGCCTCCAGCTTATTGCAGAGTGGTGTGTGACGCGGTGATGAAGCCGGCCTCCAGCTTATTGCAGAGTGGTGTGTGACGCGGTGATGAAGCCGGCCTCCAGCTATTGCAGAGTGGTGTGTGACGCGGTGATGAAGCCGGCCTCCAGCTTGGTTGCAGAGTGGTGTGTGACGCGGTGATGAAGCCGGCCTTCCAGCTTATTGCAGAGTGGTGTGTGGCGGTGATGAAGCCGGCCTCCAGCTTATTGCAGAGTGGTGTGTGACGCGGTGATGAAGCCGGCCTCCAGCTTATTGCAGAGTGGTGTGTGACGCGGTGATGAAGCCGGCCTCCAGCTTATTGCAGAGTGGTGTGTGACGCGGTGATGAAGCCGGCCTCCAGCTTATTGCAGAGTGGTGTGTGACGCGGTGATGAAGCTCGGCCTCCAGCTTATTGCAGAGTGGTGTGTGACGCGGCTGATGAAGCCGGCCTCCAGCTTATTGCAGAGTGGTGTTGTGACGCGGTGATGAAGCCGCCTCCAGCTTATTGCAGAGTGGTGTGTGACGCGGTGATGAAGCCGGCCTCCAGCTTATTGCAGAGTGGTGTGTGACGCGGTGATGAAGCTCGGCCTCCAGCTTATTGCAGAGTGGTGTGTGACGCGGTGATGAAGCCGGCCTCCAGCTTATTGCAGAGTGGTGTGTGAGCGGTGATGAAGCCGGCCTCCAGCTTATTGCAGAGTGGTGTGTGACGCGTGATGAAGCCGGCCTCCAGCTTATTGCAGAGTGGTGTGTGACGCGGTGATGAAGCCGGCCTCCAGCTTATTGCAGAGTGGTGTGTGAGGCGGTGATGAAGCTCGGCCTCCAGCTTATTGCAGAGTGCGTGTGTGAGCGGTGATGAAGCCGGCCTCCAGCTTATTGCAGAGTGGTGTGTGACGGGTGATGAAGCCGGCCTCCAGCTTATTGCAGAGTGGTGTGTGACGCGGTGATGAAGCGGCCTCCAGCTTATTGCAGAGTGGTGTGTGACGCGGTGATGAAGCCGGCCTCCAGCTTATTGCAGAGTGGTGTGTGACGCGGTGATGAAGCCGGCCTCCAGCTTATTGCAGAGTGGTGTGTGAGCGCGGTGATGAAGCCGGCCTCCAGCTTATTGCAGAGTGGTGTGTGACGCGGTGATGAAGCCGGCCTCCAGCTTATTGCAGAGTGGTGTGTGACGCGGTGATGAAGCCGGCCTCCAGCTTATTGCAGAGTGGTGTGTGACGCGGTGATGAAGCCGGCCTCCAGCTTATTGCAGAGTGGTGTGTGAGCGGTGATGAAGCCGGCCTCCAGCTTATTGCAGAGTGGTGTGTGACGCGGTGATGAAGCCGGCCTCCAGCTTATTGCAGAGTGGTGTGTGACGCGGTGATGAAGCGGCCTCCAGCTTATTGCAGAGTGGTGTGTGACGCGGTGATGAAGCCGGCCTCCAGCTTATTGCAGAGTGGTGTGTGACGCGGTGATGAAGCCGGCCTCCAGCTTATTGCAGAGTGGTGTGTGACGCGGTGATGAAGCCGGCCTCCAGCTTATTGCAGAGTGGTGTGTGACGCGGTGATGAAGCCGGCCTTCCAGCTTATTGCAGAGTGGTGTGTGACGCGGTGATGAAGCCGGCCTCAGCTTATTGCAGAGTGGTGTGTGACGCGGTGATGAAGCCGGCCTCCAGCTTATTGCAGAGTGGTGTGTGACGCGGTGATGAAGCCGGCCTCCAGCTTATTGCAGAGTGGTGTGTGACGCGGTGATGAAGCCGGCCTCCAGCTTATTGCAGAGTGGTGTGTGACGCGGTGATGAAGCCGGCCTCCAGCTTATTGCAGAGTGGTGTGTGACGGGTGATGAAGCCGGCCTCCAGCTTATTGCAGAGTGGTGTGTGACGCGGTGATGAAGCCGGCCTCCAGCTTATTGCAGAGTGGTGTGTGACGCGGTGATGAAGCCGGCCTCCAGCTTATTGCAGAGTGGTGTGTGACGCGGTGATGGGCCGGCCTCCAGCTTATTGCAGAGTGGTGTGTGACGCGGTGATGAAGCCGGCCTCCAGCTTATTGCAGAGTGGTGTGTGACGCGGTGATGAAGCCGGCCTCCAGCTTATTGCAGAGTGGTGTGTGACGCGGTGATGAAGCCGGCCTCCAGCTTATTGCAGAGTGGTGTGTGACGCGGTGATGAAGCCGGCCTTCCGTTGCCCGTGTATCTGCTGTAGTAGCAGCTCTCATGCTGTCAGACAGACTTTCCGCTCCAACACTCTGTATCTGGACGGTGTGATTAATACAGACTTTCCACTCCCAACACTCCGTATCTGGGACGGTGTGATTAATACAGACTTTCCGCTCCAACACTCTGTATCTGGACGGTGTGATTAATACAGACTTTCCGCTCCAACACTCTGTATCTGGACGGTGTGATTAATACAGACTTTCCGCTCCAACACTCTGTATCTGGACGGTGTGATTAATACAGACTTTCCGCTCCAACACTCTGTATCTGGACGGTGTGATTAATACAGACTTTCGCTCCAAGACTCGTATCTGGACGTGATTATATAGACTTTCCGCTCCAAGACTCTGTATCTGGACGGTGTGATTAATACAAGACTTTCCGCTCCAAGACTCTGTATCTGGACGGTGTGATTAATACAGACTTTCCGCTTCCAAGACTCTGTATCTGGACGGTGTGATTAATACAGACTTTCCGCTCCAACACTCTGTATCTGGACGGTGTGAATTAATACAGAACTTTCCGCTCCAAGACTCTGTATCTGGGACGGTGCCCTGGATTAATACTAGACTTTCCGGGCTCCAACACTCTGTATCTGGGACGGTGGATTAATACAGACTTTCCGCCCAAGACTCTGTATCTGGGACGGTGTGATTAATACAGACTTTCCGCTCCAAGACTCTGTACTGGACGGTGCGATTAATACAGACTTTCCGCTCCAAGACTCTGTCTGGACGGTGTGATTAATATAGACTTTCCGCTCCAACACTCTGTATCTGGGACGGTGTGTGATTAATACAGACTTTCCGCTCCAAGACTCTGTATCTGGACGGTGTGATTAACCACAGACTTTCCGCTCCAAGACTCTGTATCTGGACGGTGTGATTAATACAGACTTTCCGCTCCAAGACTCTGTATCTGGACGGTGTGATTACAGAGACTTTCCGCTCCAACACTCTGTATCTGGACGGTGTGATTAATACAGACTTTCCACTCCAAGACTCTGTATCTGGACGGTGTGATTAATACAGACTTTCCGCTCCAAGACTCTGTATCTGGACGGGTGATTAATACAGACTTTCCGCTCCAACACTCTGTATCTGGATTCGTGTGTGATTAATACAGACTTTCCACTCAACACTCTGTATCTGGGACGGTGTGATTAATACAGACTTTCCGCTCCAAGACTCTGTATCTGGACGGTGTGATTAATACAGACTTCGCTCTAACACTCTGTATCTGGACGGTGTGATTAATACAGACTTTCGCTCCAACCTCTGTATCTGGACTGGTGTGATTAATAAGATACATAGTGAATATACTCGCAACACGCGCCAATTTAATTCCATTACATCCTGCAAAATAACCTATAGACCGATAAGCATGACCAGGCAAACCTATTTCCATTTTTATTTAAAATCGGCTTTTCTTATATATACATTTATACATATATACATACATATACACATATATATATATATATATAAAATATATATGTACATATACATACATACATACATACATACACACACACACACACACATATACATACATACACGTACACACACATACATACATTTTTATAATTGTTTTTATATTTGATATAAAATCGTCCAAAGGCTATCTATTACTGGCTAACGGAACACAGATAAGGACCTACAGAGGACATGTCAAAACAATGCTTCTCTGACCTGTACTGACAGTAAGTCCAGACAGGACAGAGGGGGAGGAGAGACCTGTTGACAGGACAGGAGGAGAGAGGGAGAGGCCCAGGGCTTCAGACAGGACAGGAGGAGAGAGGGAGAGGCCCAGGGCTTCCAGACAGGGACAGGAGGAGAGAGGGAGAGGCCTAGGCTCTTCAGACAGGACAGGAGGAGAGAGGGAGAGGCCCAGGGCTTCAGATAGGACAGGAGGCGAGAGGGAGGCCCAGGGCTTCAGACAGGACTAGGAGGAGAGAGGGAGAGGCCCCAGGGCTTCAGACAGGAAAGGAGAGAGGGAGAGGCCCAGTGCTTCCAGACAGGACTTTAGGAGGAGAGAGGGAGAGGCCCAGGGCTTCCAGACAGGACAGGAGGAGAGAGGGAGAGGCCCCAGGGCTTCCAGACAGGACAGGAGGGAGAGAGG